>NC_052146.1:99638962-99804818 GCF_902713615.1 Scyliorhinus canicula | reverse complement strand
CCCTTCACCTTGAGGGTATCTCAAACTCCTCAATAACTGTTGGTTTCACATCCCATGTGACCATTTGACCCTGTCCGATTGTCTGGCCAAGGAAAGCAACTTGGGCTTTTCCAAATTCACTTTTGGCTAGGATTATCACCACACCCGACTCCTGAAGTCGATCGAATAACTCCATCAGATGTTTCAAATGTTCTTTCCATGTCTGGCTGAAAATTACCAGATCGTCGATGTAAACCACACAATTGGGTAATCCTGAAACAACTTTGTTAGTTAACCGTTGAAATGCAGCTGGGGCGTTTTTCATGCCAAATGGCATAACTTTGAATTGGTATATACCATCTGGAATCACAAAAGCTGAAATCTCCTTCGCCCTTTCGATAAAGGTACCTGCCAATAACCTTTAAGAAAATCCAGTTTGGAACTAAAAGCTGATTGACCCTCTTTCTCAATTCAATCCTCCAAAAGTGGGCTAGGATAAGAATCCGTTCTTGTAACTGCATTAACCTTTTTATAGCCCACACACAAACGTTGGGTACCGTCTGGTTTTGGTACCATAACGAGCGTGAGCTTCATTGGCTGCAACCCACTTCATTGTGCCATTTGTAAGCATACTCGCAATCTCTTTGTTAACCTGTGCCAATTTTAAAGGGTTAAGTCTATATGGATGTTGTTTGATTGGAACAGCATTTCCCACACCTACATCATGTAAAGACATTTCCCAATTTATCTCCACAAACTTTCCCACGTGATATCAATAACTCTTTCAGGTCAGTTTGTTTTTCCTCTAGAAGGTAACTCAACAATTTATCCCAATTTTTAAGAACATCTTCGTTTTCCAATTTAATTTGAGTTATGTCAAATTCACAGTCATCTGGAATTGGTTTGTCACTTTGAGTTAGAATCATTAAAGCCTCCTCCTTTTGCTCTCCTTCCCTTTCGAAGTACCTTTTAAGCATATTCACATGACACACTCAGTGAGTTTTCATTCTATCTGGCGTTTTTACCACATACTTCACCTAATTTAATTTCCTTTCAATCTGATGTCCACAAAATCTTGCTTTTAAAGGTTCACCTACCACTGGTAACAATACTAAAACTTTATCACCACTGGCAAAAATACAAACTTTGGATTTCTTGTCCGCTACCCATTTCATCACATGTTGTACAACTTGCAAATGTTGTCCAGCCAATTCACCTGCTCTATTTAATCTTTCCCTAAAATTTGACACGCAATCCAATAATGTAATTTCCGATTTCTCACTCACCAAATTTTCCTTAATCAATTTAAGTGGTCCTCTTATCTCGTGAACAAAAATTCGTTCAAAAGGACTAAATTTGGTTGTCTCATTATGTGCATCCCTCATTGCAAACAGTATGAATGGAATTCCTTTACCCCAATCCTCTGGATAAACTTGACAAAAAGCCCTCAACATTGTCTTTAATGTCTGATGCCAATTTTCTAACACTCCCTGCGATTCTGGATGGTACGCAGTTGATTTAAATTGTTTTATTCCTAAACTATCCATGACTTCTTTGAATAACCTTGAGGTAAAATTCAATCCTTGATCCGATTATATTTTTGTGGGTAGTCCATATCTAGTAAAGAATTTAAGTAACTCCTCCACAATCGTTTTAGCTGTAATATTACGCACTGAAATGGCCTCTGGAACCCGAGTAGACACATACATTATAGTCAAAAGATATTGATTCCCACTTTTTGTTTTAGGAAGCGGTCCTACGCTATCAATAAGGACCCTTGTAAAAGTTTCCTCAAATGCTGGAATGGTATTAAGGGCGCTGGTTTTATCACTGCTTGAAGTTTTCCTATCACTTGACATGTGTGACAGGATTGACAAAATTTAACTGCATCATTATGTAGTCCAGGCCAATAAATATGTTTCTGGATTTTAGCTTGCGCTTTCCTTATTCCCAAATGGCCTCCCACTGGTACATCATGTGCAACTCGCAACACCTCCTTTCTATACCCTACCGGCAATATTACTTGATGAACTTCTGCCCACTTCTCATCCGCCTGCATATGTAAAGGTCTCCATTTTCTCATCAAGACATCACTTTTACGGTAATAACACTCTGGTATCCACTCAGATTCCTCTTCCGTATATGCTTTCTGATACATCTGTTTTATTTCTCCATCTTTCTGTTGTCACTCCGCCAATTTTCCTGAACTAAAAATATCCGCCTCATCCTCCACCTGCTCTTGTTCTTTTTCAACCATCTGATCAAAAATCGTTTCTGATAATTGCACTTCAACTTCATCTCCACTCTTTGATTTATCCTCTTGTCTTAACGTGTGACTTTGCGACCTTGTTACTACACAATCCGGAAATATCCCAGGATATTTGTCCTTCAGCACTTCAGTTGTCTGATTTTACACTGACTAATCAACCGCAGTAGGAATCACTCCCACCTGTGATCCAGCTATATCATTACCCAAGATAAACTGCATTCCTGGACAAGATAGTTTCTCTGTTACTCCTACTACCACATCACCACTCTTCACTGGACTTTCCAACCTTTCCTTATAATTGAACACTACTCCTCTCGCCCTGAATTCCACATATTACCATCTTTTCTGGCAACATTCTTCCCAAACTACATAACTCCTCATCTCTTACCATTAAAGATTGACTAGCTCCCGTATCTCTTAAAATTGTGACTTCTTTACCTGTTCCTCCTTCTACACATGAATAAATGAATAAACTTTACCCACACAAGTAAATTCTTTAAAGAGATCTAGCACCTTCTGATCAATCACCTCTTGATCAGGCTGTACAATCTTTTGCACCTCCTTCACTTCACTTGGGCTTTCCTTTACCACTTTGAAAAACCCCACTGTCTTATCCTGTTTTAACACATCAGCCTTCCCAGTGATTTTCTTCAACTACCAACACTGTGACTTTACATGGCCTAGTTTATTACAGTGAAAACATTTGAAGTTTTTCATGTCTGTTCCACCCGCCTAGATTTATTTCTAAATCTGAGGTACAGTCTCCTTATTATCTCCCATCAGATCACCTTTACCTTTAGCACTTGAGTATTTCTCATGTCCCCAGTTTCTATCCCTCACAGGCTGAAACGGATGTCGGAAACCAAGCTTTGATTTATGAAGTAATTCATAATCATCTGCCATTTCTGCTGCTAATCTCGCAGTTTTAACCCTCTGTTCTTCCACATGAATTCTCACTACATCAGGAATTGAACTTTCAAACTCCTCCAAAAGTATAATTTCTGAGAGCTTCATAGGTTTTGTCTATTTTCGAAGCCCTTATTCCCCAATCAAAATTACTCTGCTTGAGCCTTTCAAAATCCATGCATGTTTGACCAAATTATTTCATTAAATTTCTAAACCTTTGTCTGTACGCTTCAGATACTAGTTCATATGCACCTAAGATGGATTTTTACACCTCTTCATACTTCCCTAATACCTCCTCCGGGTACACTTCACTCGCCCTACCTATTAGCTTTGTTTGAATCAGTAATATCCACATGTCCTGTGGCCATTTCATTTGTTTAGCTACCTTCTCAAATGAAATTAAAAAGGCTTCCATCTCCTTCTCATCAATCCTTGGCAATGCTTGTCCATATTTAAATAGATCCCCACCAAGCCTTTGACTATGACGCCCTTTATCACTATCCTCATCACTATCATCCAACTGTACGTTTCCCTTTACGCCTGCCAATTTTAACTGACTGTCATGTTTCATGGCCATTTTCTGAAGTTCAAACTCTCTCTCTTTATCTTTTTCCCTGATCTCTAGCTCGCTTTCTCTTTCTTTTTGTTCTGCTAGGGCTATTCTTTCTGTTTTCCTTTCTTCTCTGTCTTTTTGCTCTCTCTCTCTTTCTTTTCCCTCTCTCTCTCTTTCGTATTCAAGCTGCTTTAATTCTTTCTCATGTTCTATTTGTTTAATTTGCAACCTAATTTTTGCTCTTTCCAATGAGTCAAACTGTATCCAGGCAACTTTAAATGCTTAGCCACCACCATAATGACCTCACCTTTTCGCATTTTGTCAGGTAATGTTAACTGCAATGTTTTTGCCAAATCTAAGTCTGCTTTTAGTCTCTGTCCACAAGGTACTGTGTGTGACCGTCTCCACCCCCAAAAACGTCTGAGCCTCTGAAAGAGCCATTGTCCACAACACACTCCCCACTTAAACTAAAATACCACACCTGAAAAGCACCCACAATGTGCTCACCCCTCACTGTCACAAAGTCAATCCAACAGATAGACTTTTATCCCCCTCGAGCCCCCATTTGTTATGGGTCAGGGTTTAGAGAACCCCAAAGTACATCATGGATTTTACCTGACCCACGACTTTATTAGATTGTGGTATGGGGAGCACACAGCCCACTCTACAGGTGTGGAACAGCAGAAATTGAAAAGTATTTTTTAAAGCAAAACAATGTTTATTCTATGAACTGAAGTTAACCTTTTGAAACATACAATGAACATCTTAGCAACCATCAATTCAAATACAACCCCAAAGAATACAGCACTAAGTCATCCTTAATAACTTCCCAAACAACATCCAGAAGACAAAAGAAATACCTTTTAACAGAAGCACAATATGTTTACATTCACTACTGAGAACATTTATAATTCTGAATTCACCAAATGATCAAGAGATAGTTGTTTCATGGCAGAGAGATCAACAGTACACCTGCTCTGTCTGGTTTCAGTTCCAACACTGAAAATGAAACTAAAACACACCCTGCAGCAAACAGCCAAAAACAAAAGTAAAAAGCTGACAGACAGCCCAACTCCCCCCACTCTCTGACAATCGCTGGAGTAGCAAACACCCATTTCTTAAAGGTACGCTCACTACAGATATTTATATACACACCCATTTATAAACACCCATTTCTTAAAGGTACTCTCACATGGCATGTCACAGTGTCCTGCATTTGCAGAGTTGTACCATGTCATACTAGTCGTCATTCCAGTGTTGTTGGTTTTGTTGTGCTTGTTGTTGACATTGGTGCCTTTGGTACGCTTCTTGTTGTTATCTGTGTTGTTGTTTTTGTAGGTTTTAATGTTGTGTTTGTTTGCGCTCAATGACCATTCCGAGTGGAGAATTTGAGTCCTTCACAAAGTTACTTGTGTCAGTATCCTTTGTGGCATCTGCTGTTTCATTGAGCATTTCGACTTTGATTCCTCGGTACTCCCCGTCTGGAGTCTTTGGCTTGTTGATGCTCACCGTCTGGAGTCTATTCTGGTTCACCTGAATCATCTTTGGTTTCTTGATGGTCCTCTGTCGGAGTCATTTCAGGTTGTGTGTGTGTGGAGTCGGGGTCTCTTCGTGGTGCATGGACCGCTTTTCGTATGGCATCAGGCCGCTCTCTGTGGGCTTTGTCTTCTTCGTGGGTATTTAACAGGTTGCTGTCATCGATCTGCCATGGCATCATGGTATTGGATTCATCTACCATGAGTAGAGTCCTTTTGAGCTTTTCAACCGTGGTGCTGATGCTTGTATGATCATCATATCCAAATAACTCAGCCATGTCGGAGTAGTATTCTTCGATAAACTAATTACCTACTTTTGTTTCGGTATTGTCATTGCGCTCCGTGTGTCCAAGGAAGAACTCATCGTCTGAGTAGTAGTCTTCAAAGACCAAATCATCTCTTTGGGAAGTGCTAACTGCTTGTTGCAGGGTTCAGCAGAGGTTGATTTCAATTACTGGTAGAAGTTCAGGCATCGTTCTGTCTTTCGAGGTGAAAGAATGGTGTTTCACGGATTTAAAACTCTCCTTTTTAATTTTTGGACATTTCCCCTTTAAGTGTGCATGGTCCAGGGCCTCTAACATCATGACGCTCGTGATGTAAAGTGCAGGAATGGATTGCGCATGTACAAATCGCTTTTCCTTTACTGTGCATTCTTTTTGCAAGCGGGCATGCGCTTCTGTACAGACGAGCTGAGAACTGTCAGTCTTGCTGTGATTCTGCACCTCCTGTATGTCAAGTGTGATCACCTTGTCACTGTTTTCGCATGCAGTGGGTAGATTTACATTGTCTTCTTCTTGATTATGTGAGCTTGGTAGACTTTCATAGTCTGCTTGCGGTTGCTCAGAGATGGTGGGTTGACGTTCAGGGTCTTGTTCATGCATGGTGTTCGCCAGGGAGTGTTTGCTTGCTTCCATTTTGGAGTCTTTCAACGAGCTGTCTGTGGAGGCTCGCGTCACTCTCTTTGTGGAGTCTTTCATCACTGTGGAGCCTGTCATCGCTCTCTGTGGAGTCTTTCTGTGCTCTCTGTGTGGCGTCGTCTTCGTCTTGGGTATTGCTGTCATCCAATGTATCGACGATCTGCCATGGCACCATGGTGTTGGATTCATCTACCACGAGTAGAGTCGTGTTGAGCTTTGCGACCGTGTTGCTGATGCTGTGATCAGCATATCCGAATAACTCAGCCATGTCTGAGTAGTATTGTTCAAAAAACAAATCATCTTTTTTTGCTTCAGATTTGGTATCGTTTTCTTCATCATTTTTTGAATATCCGAATAACTCAGCCATGTCTGAGTAGCATTGTTCGAAAAACAAATCATCTTTTTTTGTTTTGGAATTGTTTTTGTTCTCTTCGCTTTGGGTGGTGCAGACTGCTTGTTCCAGGGTGCTGTGAGAGTTATTTTCAACTGCTGGTATAAGTTCAGGCGTTTTTCTGTCTTTTGAGGTAAGAAAATTGGGTTTTACAGCTTTAAGTATCTTGTTTTTAATTTTCGGGCATTTCCCTTTTAAGTGGGCGTGGTCCGGGTCCTCAGACGTCATGATGCTCGTGACATCATGCGTAGGATTCAATTGCACAAATCGGTCTTCCTTTACTGTGCGGTTTTTTGTCCACTGCGCCTGCGCGGCTTGCGCATGCGCAGAACCATCTTCGAATGGTGCATTCATTCCTTTCAACTGGGCATGCGCGTTAACGATCCGTGACCAAATCTTTTTTTAACTGCGCATGCGTGGCTTGTGTATGTGCAGAACGCAAAATGGCTGATTTTAACTGCACATGCGCGGCTTCTGTTCCTTGAGCATGCGCAGATGCAAATTTTCGTTCTTTGTTCCTCAGAGACTGCGACATGTGCTCCGACGCCATTTTACAGCGGATTTCAGCGTTTTGTCTTTGTGAAAAGTTCATGTTACTTTTTCCTTTTGATCTGAACTGTATTTCAGCGTTTTGTCTATATGAGAAGTTCAAGTTTCTTTTTCCTTTTGATCTGAACTGGATTTCAGCATTTTGTCTTTGTGAAAAGTTCATGTTACTTTTTCCTTTTGATCTGAACTGGATTTCAGCGTTTTGTCTATATGAGAAGTTCAAGTTTCTTTTTCCTTTTGATCTGAACTGGATTTCAGCATTTTGTCTTTGTGAAAAGTTCATGTTACTTTTTCCTTTTGATCTGAACTGGATTTCAGCGTTTTGTCTATATGAGAAGTTCAAGTTTCTTTTTCCTTTTGATCTGAACTGGATTTCAGCATTTTGTCTTTGTGAAAAGTTCATGTTACTTTTTCCTTTCGATCTGTAGTTTTCACTCGAGATTTCTAGACTGAACCCTTTCTGTTCTGATAGTGATTGTTTGAGTTTTGCATCACTCAGTCCCTGTGCAGTCGGCCTCTGAGCATACAGTGCTGTTCAAATTCCATACAGTACGCTTCAAATTTTTTTAGTATTATTTCTAAGTTGTTGCTGTCTTCATCTTTCGAGTATTTAAAGCCATTATATATTTCTCTAGCTTCATGTCCTGCGATGAGCAGTGCTATTTTCATTTCACCTGAGGCTGCTGCTAAGTCATTAGCTATGATACATATATATATATCGGACACTTGTTTAAATCTTTTCCAGACATTACTTACATTACCGGTTATGTCCAGCTGAGGTGGGGTTCCAACCCACCTCATCAAATAAGCGAGGTCTTCCCACGTTGAATGTCCGGTAGGAGTTTTCCTTGCCATTTTGGTCTATATGTGTCTGCAGCTTTTCCTTGAGTAATCTTGTAGTAAGCGTCTGAAGCCACTGCTGGTACCATGTGTTGATCCTTGTGTCTTAATAAAGCTCGTAGTCTCAAAGTTGAAGTAGATGCTTTATTGTGAGTTCGTTCTGTCTTCAGTGCTTAACTTATAGTTACCTCGATGCTGCTTGCCTATGTCCTGCTACCAATTCCCCCTTCTGTGAAGTGTGTCCTCACTTCCTGTTCCTCTGTATTTATAGCTCTCCCATGCTCCCTCTAGTGCTTGCTCAGTTGTATTGCATCTACACTGATAGACAATCACCACATAGTCTGGCTGTAGTAATTCAGTCTATCTTTACCAGCCTGCTCTCAGCCACGTTCTGGGTGTGATACTGCTGATAAACCCTGGTGTACTCTCTAGATGTCTGTCTGTGGAAAGAGGCAGAGCATGTATGCCCTGTCCTTTTATATGGGTTGTGAAGTGCCCCCTTGTGGTAATGCCACCTCTAGGTGTCCTGATTAACCATTGGTTGTGTCCTGTTGTAATCACCCATTGGCTGTATGTCTGCACATCACCACAATCCGGAAAGATGCTTTGCAAATGTGCACTATTCTTTTGAACATCGGGCCCCATCAAATTGGAATATCAGAGAGAAACCAAATAGAAAATGCTGGGAAATCTCAGGAGGTCTGGCAGCATCTGTAGGAAGAGAAAAGAGTTAACGTTTCGAGTCCACATGACCCTTTGTCAAAGGACCAGAGAAACACCTTGGGCGTGATTCTCCGCACCCGCGAAAAATCGCGAAGTTGGCGTCAAAAACGGGCGCGTTTTACGACGGTCGGGAAGGGTCCATTTCCCGACGTATTCACGTCCGGGAAATGGGCTAGGAACGCGGCCGAGTCAATCACGTGCGCGATAATGACGGAACGCGGCGATGATACGATCACGCCCACGTGACGCCGCCCGACACCGTAAAAAGGCGTGGGCGAGCACAGAATCTGTAGGCCATGATGTCGGAGCCCAGGAGAGCTGCACCTCGTTTTGTTGAAGCAGATGTGGATACGCTGCTCGATGCTGTCGAGCAGAGGAGGGGCATCATCTGCCCGCGGAGAGGGCATCGCCAACCTGCCAGCGCGGTACGCCAGGCCTGGGGTGAGGTGGGTGCTGCCGTCAGTGCTGTGGGGCAGACCCCTCGCTCAGCAGAGAAGTGCCGAAAAAAGCTTCACGACCTCACCAGGACTGCCAGGGTAAGTGCCAAGAAGGTGCCCCCTGGTCACAACCATCCCTCCCCCTTAACTTAATCACCCACCTCCCTCCCTGGCACGGGGGGGGGGGGGGGGGGGTGGAGGGGGATTGGGGCAGAGTTAGTTGAGGGTGGTTCACAAAGTTGTCACAGACCCAACGCTCTGGCCCCCGTGGAGAGATGCAATCGTCTTATGACAACTTGACCCCCAAACTGTGCCAGTATCTGAACGGACTGCTGATACCTGCCGTATTGTAATGATCTACCTATGTACCCTCCCCCAACAGGCCACGTCCGCTCACAACACCCGTGAGTGGCACCAGACTGAAGGGGGTTCGCCCAACCTGCACCCCCTCACCACCTTTGAGCAGAGGGCACTGGACCTTGTTGGGGGGTCTGGCACCCGGGATGTCGCGCTATGCGAGGTTGGCGGAGCTGCAACAAGTGAGACAACCCTCCTTGACAAACACCCACCCCTCCCCCATCCTCTGTCCCATCACACACCCTGCCCACTTGGACACCTCCCCCATCCTCTGTCCCATCACACACCCTGCCCACTGGGATACCTCCCCCATCCTCTGTCCCTTCACACACCCTGCCCACTTGGACACCTCCCCCATCCTCTGTCCCTTCACACACCCTGCCCACTGGGATACCTCCCCCATCCTCTGTCCCTTCACACACCCTGCCCACTGGGATACCTCCCCCATCCTCTGTCCCTTCACACGCTGCCCACTGGGACCGTCCAGCGGCCTGCCGAGCAAATCTAAATAACCCGTCTCATTCTCTTCCCTAGGATGTGATGCCGAACAACCAGGGCCGTCTGGCTGCAGACGGACACAGGCATCTGCCCCCACCTCACCCGGGGCCACATGACAGAGGGTGCCCGATCAGCGGGGAGTCCATCCTCCCCAACCCAATCAGCGGAGCAGGACGCCCAGAGGGTAGCGATACCACAAGCCACGGAAATGGCCAGCGATAACCCTCCGGACTCTGAGCGGCCCCACACCATAGAGGAGGCGCTAAATTGCGACAACATCGGGCTTGCGGCACAGCTTTCTCCCACACCATCCACCATCCCAGAGACACTCACCCCGGTTGGGCTATTTAGTGATGAGGCTTCTGTGTCACAGTCTGGTTCGCACATCACAGCTGAGCAGGTACAGCAGGTGGAGGTCGGAGCAACCGGGGGCCCGGACTCGCGGAGGCCAGACCAGGCCCAGCATGCAGCTTGCTCCCAGACGTTTTCGGACTTCCTGGAGTTTCTCAATCCACCCGCACAGCCGATGCCTCAAGAAACCCAGGGAAATAATGACGGGATGAGGGCTGTCTTCCAGACTCTGCAGACGCTGTTAGAGGAGTCGAACCGCGTCCACGAGCAGGGAGTGGTGCCGCTCATGGCAGAGACCCAGGCCAACACCGCACGGGTGGCATCCGCGGTGGAGGCAATGGGTGAAACGGTTTCTGCGATGGGTCAGGTTATGCAAGGCGTTGGGGTTAATGTGCACGCGTCATCCTCGGCCCTGGACAGGGTTGCCCTCTCACAGGCAGCAATGTGCCAGAGGCAAAACGACATTGCCGGCGCCCTGCAGGCCTTGGCCCAGTCTCACCAGGTCATGGCCCAGTCACAGCAGTCAGTCGCCGAGAGCATCAACCGCCTGACACATGTGCTGGATGGCGTCGTGCACACACAGGTTGAGGTCGCACAGTCCCTGGCGGGAATGTCTAACTCCCTGGACTCCGTGTCTGCAAACCTTCGGATCCTGGTCGATACCGTTGCAGGCCTCTAGGACTGGCATCGCCAGGTGTCGGCGGCACGACGGGGCACCTCCCCGCTCGCACCTCTGTCCCAAAGTGAGGCCCGGGGGCCACCGGGCTCCCCGAGGGAGGAGGTGGTTTCGGGGCCCGTCCCATTAAGTCCATCACGGGACGTCCCGGAATTCTCGGCCTCTCCCCGTCCCATCCCTGGTGCATCGGGTGGGCATCAGGCAGAGCAGGGTGGCACAATGTCACCCGAGACGCCCGCAGAGCAGCCTGGCCCATCAAGTCCGGGTCGCCCCAGGAAACGCTTGGCCAAGGAGAAACGAGTCGAGGGGGGCGATTCGCAGCAGTCCTCCTCCACGCCTGCTGTATCATCTGGGGAATCACTTAGACGTAGTGGTAGGGCACGTAAGGCAACTAAGATAGACACTGAGTAAGTTGGCACGGGTGAAGGGCACAGTTTAGTTGTAGGGGCTAGGGCACCTGTAAATAATTGTTAACATTAAACGCACTGTTCCACCTTACTTGTAATACCGTGTGATTGTTCCACAGTCACAGGAATCGTGATGGCGACCGAGTGTCGCTGGGGTTGATGAGCGGTGAAACTTCGGTGCCGGGTGTGCAGTCCCTGCCCCTCCCCCCCACCCCCTCCCATAGCTAGCCCACGCGGGCACGTGATAGAGTGTCCGTGACGATCTCAGCGGCCACCAAGGTGGATGGTTCAGCTATTGCCATGGGTCAGACTCTCTCTAACGATTCTGAGCTCACAGCTCTTCGCAGAGCGGGCTGTCATCATTCCACATGGCACTGATCACACCCGCTGACACAGCCATCAATGTTGTGCCATACCATCTGGACCCAGTGGTAAGGGTGATGTCTAAGTGGAGCAGTGTACACTGAGAGGGGGTTGGGGGGGGGGGTTGTGGTGGTGGCAGTTGTGTGTTGACCCTCTGCACGACTAGCGATGCAGGTGGTGGTTTGGTGTTCAGCGGGGACGTCACATGCGACGCGAGTACCATGCTGCCACCAAGGCGTCGCGTGCCCGCCGTCCTCGCCGGGTCCGTCGTGCCGCCTCCTGGACATCACCAGCACCTGGGTCGTGTCTGCGTGCTGCGCCTGCCACTCCGCCAGCCTCCTCCTCCCTCTCCTGCTCCTCTGTGCTGGCACCACTGCCACTGGCTTCTCCCTCCGCCTCCTGCAGCAGGTCATCTCCCCTCTGCATCGCAATGTTGTGCAGCGCACAGCAGACCACAACAATGCGAGCGACCCTGTCGGCCTGGTACTGCAGGGCCCCCCCGGAGCGGTCCAGGCACCTGAATCTCATCTTCAGGAGGCCAAGGCAGCGCTCCACCACACCCCTGGTTGCTGCATGGGCCTCGTTGTATCGTGTTTCCGCATTGGTCTGAGGCCTCCGTATAGGCGTCATCAGCCAAGACCTCAGCGGATAACCCCTGTCGCCTAGCAACCAGCCCCTCAGCCGGGGGGACGTCCCTCAAACATCGCAGGGATGAACGACTGCGCCAGTATGTAGGAGTCATGCACACTCCCTGGGAACCTTGCACAGACATTCATGATCCTCATGTGGGGGTCGCATACCACCTGAATATTCATGGAGTATGTCCCCCTTCTGTTTGTGAACACGTCCCTGTCCCCTGCAGGCGGGCGCATGGGGACGTGAACACAATCGATTGCCCCCTGCACCCTCGGTATCCCGGCCACGCTGGCAAATCCACGAGCTCGTGAGTCTTGACTTGCTTGGTCCTCGGGAAAGGTGATGTAGCGGTCCGCGATGGCATAGAGGGCGTTGGTCACATCCCGGATGCACCTGTGTATCGATAACTGGTAGATCCCGGAGACGTCCCCGCTCGGAGACTGGAAGGAGCCGGTAGCATAGAAGTTAAGAGCGACCATCACCTTGATGGCAACCGGGATCGCGTGTCCTCCCCCCATTCCACGTGGGGCGAGGTGCACCACGAGGTGACAGATATGTATCACGGTCCGCCTACGCAGCCGGAGTCTCCTCCTGCAGGTGATGTCCGTCATTGTTAGGAAAGAGACCCGGACACAGTACACCCTCGGCCTTGGTCGTCGCCTCTGGCGCTGTGGCAGCACCCTCACTCTCTCCTCTTCCTCCTCCTCACCATGCTGCTCAACGACTGGCAACTCCTCGGCCCTTCCCTCTGCTGCTGCAGCTGGCCCTGCATCCACTGCGCAGAACATAGCCGTTCTGTTCACAGACATTGTGCTAACCTACAGAAGGGTGGTGGGGGCAGAGAAACGGGACATGTTAGACGGAGGTTAGTCGACAACTCGGCAGCCGCCAGCCACGGGATACCTGTGTGTCCCGGTGGCCTGGACGCGCTGCTGACACGCGGGCAGCCTAACCCCTGGTCACTTTCTGCATCCAACGGCCAGTAAACTATGTCCTCCTCACAGGTGCGTCAGTGGCCTGTGTCCGTAAGCCACAGGGCAAACAGCGGCCTTGTCCTTGTGACCGGCACGCCATGGCATGGTGGCAGATTTTGTTACGGGGTTGGACGGCTCACTCTCTACCTCACCCCCCCACTCCCCCCCCCTCCGTCTCCCCCCACTCCCCCCTCCGTCTCCCCCACTCCCCCTTCCGTCTCCCCCACTCCCCCCTCCGTCTCCCCCACTCCCCCCTCCGTCTCCCCCACTCCCCCCTCCGTCTCCCCCCCTCCGTCTCCCCCCTCCGTCTCCCCCACTCCCCCCTCCGTCTCCCCCACTCCGTCTCCCCCACTCCCCCCTCCGTCTCCCCCACTCCCCCCTCCGTCTCCCCACTCCCCCCTCCGTCTCCCCCACTCCGTCTCCCCACCCCCCCTCCGTCTCCCCACTCTCCGTCTCCCCCACTCCCCCCTCCGTCTCCCCCACTCCACCCCTCCGTCTCCCCCCCTCCACCCCTCCGTCTCCCCCCCCTCCACCCCCCTCCGTCTCCCCACTCCCCCCCTCCGTCTCCCCCACTCCCCCTTCCGTCTCCCCCACTCCCCCCTCCGTCTCCCCCACTCCCCCTCCGTCTCCCCCACTCCGTCTCCCCCACTCCCCCCTCCGTCTCCCCCCTCCGTCTCCCCCACTCCCCCCTCCGTCTCCCCCACTCCGTCTCCCCCACTCCCCCCTCCGTCTCCCCCCTCCGTCTCCCCCACTCCGTCTCCCCCGTCGTCTCCCCCACTCCCCCCTCCGTCTCCCCCACTCTCCGTCTCCCCCACTCCCCCCTCTGTCTCCCCCCCTCCGGCTCCCCCACTCCCCCCTCCGTCTCCCCCACTCCGTCTCCCCCACTCCCCCCTCCGTCTCCCCCACTCCACCCCTCCGTCTCCCCCCCTCCACCCCTCCGTCTCCCCCCCTCCACCCCTCCGTCTCCCCACTCCCCCCCTCCGTCTCCCCACTCCCCCCACCGTCTCCCCCACCTCCGTCTCCCCACTCCCCCCCTCCATCTCCCCCACTCCCCCCTCCATCTCCCCCACTCCCCCCTCCCCCTCTCCATCTCCCCCACTCCCCCCTCCATCTCCCCACTCCCCCACCCCCACTCCCCCCTCCCATCTCCCCCACTCCCCCCCTCCATCTCCCCCACTCCCCCCCTCCATCTCCCCCTCCCCCACTCCCCCCCTCCATCTCCCCCTCCCCCACTCCCCCCCTCCATCTCCCCTCCCCCACTCCCCCCTCCATCTCCCCCACTCCCCCCCTCCATCTCCCCCACTCCCCCACGCTCTGGACCCCCCCCTCCCGTTCTCAGGGATGCCTCCCCCGTTGTGCCAGACTCGAGCGGTGCGCTGAGCGTTGCGCTAACCTCCTGGAAGCAGTCGCCAGCCAGCACAACTGGTTGACGAACTTAAAAAGCAGGTGTGTTTCACGCCGTGTAAACAGTGCGCGATTAAGTTGGGACTTCGGCCCATCCGGGCCGGTGAATAGCAGGGGGGGGGGGGCAATTAGTAGTGATTCTGGCCGTGTTGGGGACGTAATGGAGGCGCTTGGCGGGAATGGCGACTCGGAGATCTTGCAGGGTTCGCAGAATAGCGGGAGGGCGTTGGACCAGCATCGCCGTAAAAATTTGCGCCACCCGCTATTCTCCGCCCCGTCGTGAGTGCGGAGAATCGCGCCCCTTGTCTGTAGATTTGCGTCCGTGAGAACCGTTATGTAAGGCTCACAGCCGGAAAGGGGGCGGGGCGCCGCGGCTTACGGCCGGAGGGGGCGGGGCACCGCGGGCTACGCACGGCGGCGGCAAGCCAGGGAGCTGGAGCAACCGTGACTTTGTGAAAGCGCGGCAGCGGCCAAGCAGCGTGCGTGAGAAAGAGAAAAGATGCCGCGGGTTTACATCGGCAGGCTCAGTTACCAGGCCCGAGAGCGGGATGTGGAGCGCTTCTTCAAGGGCTACGGTAAAATCTTGGAGGTGGACATAAAGAACGGGTGAGTCGGCCCGACACCAACCACGAAGAAAATGGCGCCTGAGCAGCGAGCGCCCCTCAGCCCCCCTCCCCCATCACGTCTGTTTCCCAAAAAGGTCCAGCGTCATTATCCCAATCCCCTCCCCAGGAGTACCCGGGGAAGGGTAGGTAAACTCGGCTCCTCCCGGGCTCGGTGCTGTCCCTCCATCTCCGGGGGGGAGGGGAACCTCTTGTATTTTTAATTCATCTCCCTCCCTCTCTGCTCTTTATTGGCGCTGGAGGTGCGTCACGGGCGCCAAAGCCGTGGTCGCGCGTCCCCGTGCGGCGCGCGCTACTGGTGCGCGTGAGTGCACGCGCGTCCCCTCAGCAATCCGCAGCCCTTTGTACAGGACATGGCAAGATGGTCGTTCTGTGATTTAGATCGCATCATTAAAGACGAGGAGCCGGCATTATTTGGCTCTTGCCCGCCACTGATTATTTTTATGTTTGTTTGCATCTGACATAAGACGATAAATATGAAGACTCCTTATTGTGAGATTGTAACTTCCTGTTCCTGAACTTCCAGGCGCAGGAAGCATCGTCTCAGCGTCTACTTATTTAATCAAGTCGTCAATGAATTTTTTACACCTCTCAGTGTGTTCACAGAATCCCTGCAGAGTAGAAGATGGCCATTTGGCCCATCAAGTCTGCACTGTCTATCTGAAAGAGTAATTCACCCAAATGCACTCACCTGTCCTATCCAAATAACGCCTTAATCTTACAGTAATAATATTATAATCTTTTAGTGTCACGAGTAGGCTTAACAATAAAGTTACTGTGAAAGTTCCCTAGTCGCCGCACTCCGGCGCCTGTTCGGGTACGCTGCCAGACGGGTGCACTGACTGAGAATTCAGAAAGACCAATTCACCTAACAAGCACGTTTTTCACGACTTATGGAAGGAAAACCGGAGCACCTGGAGAAACCCCTCGGTGTACCTGAACAGGTGCCGGAGTGTGGTGACTAGGGGATTTTCACAGTAACTTCATTGCAGTCTTAATGTAAGCCTTCTGGTGGCACTAATAAAGATTATTATTAGGAGTATTGTCACATACATGAGATAGTGCAGAAGAAAAGGTGATGGTGTATTTTAAAGGAGGGGAGAAAGTGAGAGGGGAAGAGACTTGGGGAGGTTACTTGAGGCATGGGTATTTAGAGGTACCTAGATACATTGAAGATAGGAGGAGGCCTTTTGGCCCCTCAGGCCTGCTCTGCCATTCATCACGATCATGGCTGATCATCCAAATCAATAGACTAATCCTGCTTTCTCCCCATAGCTTTTGGCCCATTCTCCCAAGAGCTGCCTCTTGAATATATTCAAAGTTTGAGCATCAACTACTTCCTGTAGTCGGAAAGGACATTTCCATAAGGAAATGTCTCCTTATATCTGTCCAAAATGGTTTACCCTGAATCCTCAGACTGTGGCCCCTGGTTCTGGACACACCCATCATTGGTAACATCTTCCCCACATCTACCCTGCCTAATCCCGTTAAAATTTTATAAGTCTCTTTGCGATCCCCACTCATTCTTCTGAACTCCAGTGAGAACGATCCCAGCCTAGTCAATCTCTCTTCATGTGACAGTCCCATCATCCCTGGAATCAGTCTGGTAAACCTTTGCTGCACTCCCTCGAGAGCAAGAACATAATTCCTCAGAGAAGGAGACCAAAATTGCACACGATACTCCAGGTGTGGCCTCACCAAGGCCCTATATAATTGCAGCAACACATCCCTACTTCTATACTCAACCTCTCGCAATGAAGGCCAACATACCATTAGCCTTTTTTAACCACCTGCTGTACCTGCATGCTTACCTTCAGTGACTGGTGCACAAGGACACCCAGGTCCCACTGCACTCTCCCAATTTATAACCATTCAGGCAGTAATTTGCCGTCCTGTTTTTGCTTCCAAAGTGAATAACTTCACATTTATCCAAATTGTACTGCATCTGCCATTGATTTGCCCACTCGCCCAACCTGTCCAGATCTTGCTGTAGGATCCCTGCATCCTCGTCACAATTCACCCTGCCACCTAACTTGGTATCCTCTGCAAACTTTGAGATGTTACATTTTGTTCCCTCATCCAAATCATTAATATATATTGTGAATAGCTGGGATCCCAGCACTGATCCCTGTGGTACCCCACTATTTACTGCCTGCCAATTTGAAAAGGACCCATTAATCCCTACTCTTTGTTTCCTCTCTGCCAACCAGTTTTCTATCCATCTCAATACATTCGCCCCAATCCCATGCGTTTTAACCTTGCACTATAATCTCTTATGCGGGACTTTGTCAAACACCTTCTGAAAGTCCAAATATACCACATCGACTGGCTCCCCCTTGTCAACTGTACTGGTTACATCTTCAAAGAATTCCAACAGATTTGTCAAGCATGACTTCCCCTTCATAAATCCATGCTAACTCTGACTGATCCTGCCACTACTTTCTAAATGTTCTGCTATTAAGTCCTTGATAATGGATTTAAGTATTTTCCCCACTACCGATGTTAGGCTTACTGGTCTATATTTCCCTGCTTTCTCTCTACCTCCCGTTTTGAATATCGGAGTAACGTGAGCAACCCTCCAATCAGCAGGAAGGTGACCCCAATGCATCCACTACACGGGCTAGTTTAGCACAGTGGGCTAAATAGCTGGTTTGCAATGCAGAACAATGCCAGCATCGTTGGTTCAATTCCTGTACCGGCCTCCCCGAACAGGCGGCGGAATGTGGCGACTAGGGGCTTTTTACAGTAACTTCATTGTGACAATAAGCGATTAGCACTATTTCCAGAGCCACCTCCTTAAGCACTCTGGGATGCAGATTCTCAGGCTCTGGGGATTTATCCCCAGTCATCAATAATGAAGTGATTAAAATTGGGGAAGTGCACATGGCCAAAATTGGAGGAGTACAGACATCATGGATGCTTGCTGGATTATATGTTATATAAATAGGGAAGGGAGGCCGTGGAAACAAGGATCAGATGTTGCTGAGCCTGCAACCATTGTGGGTTAGCAAACACTGAGGTAATGGTTGAATGGGACTTGGTGCAAGTACGAATACGAACAGCTCAGTTTTGAACAATTTAAGGTTTATGGAGGGAAAAGGCAGAGATGTTAACCAGGTGAATGTTGGAATAGTAAAATCTAGAGGTAATAAAGCCATGGTGGAAGGTTTCAGCAAATGAACTGAGGCATGGGTGGGAGACTGGCACTATTATAGAGATGGAAGCCGATAGTCTTGGTGCAGAATTTGGTCAGAAGCTCATCTGGGAGCAAACAAGATGCCACGGTTGTGAGTCGGACCGTGACCAGGCAGCAGGATAAAGTTGGTGGATGGGGAATAGGGTTTCTGGTGGGGACGAAATACAGTGGCTTTGGTCTTTTTATGTTTAGTTGCAAAAAACCTTTGTTCATCCAGCACTGGATGTCAGGCAAGCAACATGACTATTCCTTATTGATACATTATTTGAAACAATCTTTGAGCTGTTAGTTTCCTGTCTCATTACTGACAAAATAAATTTGCAGAATAATTGTTTAAAATTCTGCATTTCTGAATAAAGAGTCTCAAGATTTTGGGTTGTCTTTGATCACTAAAATTAAAAATGCCCCATATATGAAACCGAGTATACCATATACTTTCTTAAATGCTTTAGCTTGGACTGCCACCTTCAAGAAATTAAGTCACTGCCAAGTGAATGTCTGGTCCGTCTTAAAAGCAATCATAGTCAGCACCAGCGAGGAGACGCTCGGTCTCTCGACCAGGAAACACCAAGACTGGTTCGATGAGAACGATCAGGAGATCCATGATCTCCTTGACCACAATGCAAGGCTTTCCTGAACTGGAAGATCCACTAAAATTCGAGTAAAAGGACTACGCCTTCAGGCAACTGAAGGCCGAGGTGCAATGAAGAACGTGACCTAAAGAACAGATGGTGGAAAGAGTGCAGGAGACCCAGAACTAACCATGATGTGCGTGGCTTGTTGATCACAATTAAAACCATCTACGGTTTGACTCACCCTACTGACCACCAAAAACAGAGACACTCATCAAAGATAAAGAGGCAGTCAACGCTGCTGGAGAGAGCACTTTGAGGACCTCCTGAACCAAGACGCAGCTTTTTGACACAAACGTTCTCAACACCATCCTGTAACGTGCTACCCACCACCATCTCAGCACAACTCCGGCTTGCCATTAGATCGAAGAAGCCATCAGGCAGCTGAAGAACAGCAAGGCCTCTGGAATCCCTGCAGAAGTACTAAAATGCAGCAGAGATGCACTCCTGACAAGAACCCACAACCTCATCACCCTTGTCTGGAAGGAAGAGAGCATGCCGGATGATCTAAAAAGGCATTAATTGTGATCATCTTCAAGACAAGAGACGGGTCTGACGAGAAATTAGAAAGGACTTTCTCTACTCTCCCCAATGTGAAAGGTCATTGCAAGAATTCTCCTCAACCGCCTCCTCCTGGTGGCTGAGAGCTCCTCCTTGAGCCAAGGTGCGGCTTCTGCCCATCAAGAGGCTCAATGGGCATGATATTCAGCACACAACAAATCCAGGAAAAGTGCAGGGTGCAGCATAAGCCTCTGTACATGGCCTTCTTCGATCTTGCATAGGCCTTCAACTCTGTGAACCAGGAGGGATTGTGGAGCATCCTCCTCAAATTCGGCTGCACGTGGATATTCATCATCATTCTCTGCCTGCTCCACGATGACATGCAAGCTATGACCCTCACCAGCAGAATCACCACAGACCCAACATGCACAAACTGGGGTCAAACAGGGTGCATCATCGCACCAACAATATTCTCCACCTTCCTCGGAACAACACTCCACCCTAGCACCCTGCTGGAGTAGAGCTAATCTGCCTGACAAGTGCAAAACTGTTCAACATCTGACGCCTTCAGGAGAGAAACAAAACAACCCCAACGTCTGTCATTGAGCTGGAGTATGCAGATGACGCCTGTGTGCGCGCACATTCGGGGGCTGAGCGACAGAATTCACAGAGGCATATGTGAGAATGGGCCTCATATCCAGAAAACTGGTTCTCTATTAACTCGCTCCTGCCATGCTAAATTGTACCTTAATTGGGGGGGGGGAAGAATTGGGTACTCTAAATTTTAAAAAAGGCGATCCAACTTTCCCCTTAATCTCTTGGAAAGTCTTAATCAAATCATGCATTACCTTCTAAATTCCGAAGAAAACCGTCTTAATTTGTGCAGTCATGCTTCATAATTCAACCCTTGAAGTCCAGGTATTGTTCTGGTAAACCTAAGCTACACTTGCTCTTAAGGCAATATATAATAATCGCTTATTGTCACAAGTAGGCTTCAATGAAGTTACTGTGAAAAGCCCCTAGTCGCCACATTCCGGCGCCTGTTTGGGGAGGCCAGTATGGGAATTGAACCCGCGCTGCTGGCCTTGTTCTGCATTACAAGCCAGCTGTTTAGCCCACTGTGCTGAAACAGCCCCATGCTTCCTAATATATACTTCCTACCATCTTGTACCCGGAACTGCTCACTGCACTCAAGGTGTCATCTAGCCAAAACTTTGTATATCTGTACTTGTATTTGAATCCTCCAGGTACAACGGCCAACATTCCATTTTCGCCTTTTTGATTATTTTCTGCACCTGTTCATATCTTAATGTTGGACCCCAAATCTCATTGAACCACCGATGTTTCTAGTTTTTCACCATGTAGAAAGTACCCTTACCCTACTCTATCCTTTTCAGTGTTGAGCTACATTGAAATCTATGCCAAATTTTTACCTATTCACTTAATCTATCAATATATTGTAATTGTCATTTCATCAGTCTGCCCATGTCTTCCTGAAGTCTGCAGCTACCCTGTTTACTGTATTGCTCAGTTTTGTATCATAGAATAGAAACAGAATGGGTTACTCATTGAAAGATGCTCAATATCCAATTCCTTGGAGTTTCCCACCTTTTTCTGCAATTTGACTACCAGATTTGAGGATTGCTAGCTGTATATCCGCTGATAGTCCAGGGCTACATTTATTTCCATATGCTTGCAAAGTGTTATTTTGGTGAAAAATATGTTAATTTTTATTTTTCCATTACAGGTATGGCTTTGTTGAATTCGATGATCCTCGAGATGCAGATGATGCTGTTTATGAACTGAATGGTAAAGAACTTTGTGGGGAACGAGTAATCGTTGAACATGCTAGAGGCCCTCGAAGGGATGGTGGTTATTCCTCTCAGCGAAGTAAGCGTTTTCACTTTATTGGTCATAATTTTTAAATATTTAATGTAATTAATTGAAACTGTACCAAATCTGAATTGGTAATATATAATAACTAGCAACTGTTTACATTCGTAATAACTTAAAGCATTGGCATGTTAAAAACTGTCTTATCGGAATTTGTTTCTAATATTTGCATATACTTAAATGTTAATTATTTGACTATTTTTGCTCATTATTATAGTAAGTCATTTAAAATTATAATTGAATCGATGTTTTCATTGTGATTGTTGATACCATAGTCTTAACAAAGACCTCAATGTTTTAATTAAAAGAGTCCTTTGAGGCTAAGATGACTGCCTGTTCCATTTGCTGGCCTTGGGTTACCTTTCCATGAGTGGCTCTAAGACCTAAGACCATTGACCTTTGGCTGACCTTAAGGAAGCCATGTGACGACTGCTACTCTTGCCATTAGACCCAAGGGTTAGAGGCAGATGTGATAAAACTGAAAATAGGTGCCTGAAATCTTTTTCATGTCAGATATTCTGAAAACCTGTTTCACCGTAAGTATAGATGGTAACTGGTTTAGTGGTTTGGTTACTTTATCAAATCATTATCATTTTCATGTAATTTATTGTGCATGCTTGTGTAAATATTTTTGATTCTATTAAAATCGTATAGTATCTATACAAGTAAAATTAATTTTGTAATGTTTAATTCTCTTAACATAGTTCTGATTTATGAAATGATGGTGAAAAGTAATGTTAATTTATGTAATGTAATGGGGTGATAGTTTAGTTTAAATTGCTGGGTGAGGTGTTAATATTTAGATGTCGTGTTTGTAATTTTATCAATGTAACCTGTTTTTAATGGGAAATTAAAATCAATGGATCTGCAGTAACTAAAATATTGCTGTTGTATTTACCTGTCACCTTAAAGGTGGTTATGGTTATAGAAGATCTGGAAGAGACAGATATGGACCTCCAACTCGTACAGAATATAGGCTTCTTGTCGAAAATTTATCTAGTCGGTGCAGTTGGCAAGATTTGAAGGTTTGTTCTGTATCTTGTATGACTGAAAGATTTGTCAAAATATATATCTGGTTAATATTCCTTTTGGGGGACAAGATGCTTTCAAAGTTTACTGTGTAACCTGGTTTTAGACTTTTAAGTAGTTTATAGCCATAGACAAAGCAACAAAATATTCTGAGTCAAAGTTCAGTTATAGATGATTGTTAATGTAACATCTAGTTTGGTTTACTTTTAAAACATCCCAATTTAGCAAGATGTAATCTAGGTGCCTAAATATAGTTATTTTATTTCTTCATTTTGAAGAACAGAATGTGGACATTATTTAAATAAGCAAATAACAAGTGTGCAATTGAGCCATGTAGACCATAAATTCCCATGTTTGATGCCCAGTCACTGTTGTGTTATCTGATTCAGCAATAGTGACATATGTATGTAGGAATTGCAATTGGCATGAGCACAATTGGGCTTGATAGCGTTCAATCATCCAGTTTTCTTACCACTATTAAGTGATCTCTCTTGAAAAGTGCACCCTTGTGGTATTGGAATGAGAGCTGGATCAGGTTCCGCTTTAATGGCCATAGAGGCTCTCCTATGAAGTGACAGATTTGAGAGAGTGCCAGGTTCCCTTAAAACATTCTGCTGGAAAAGTTTATGCCTTTTGAAGGAATAGGGAAATAATTGGATTTTTAAAAATACGTTGCATATTAACCATGCCTTGCTCAATATTTTAGTAAATTGTTTTGTAAGAGTAGTTCTTATGTGGGTGCCAGATTATAATGCATCATCTTGTTTGAAACAATGACCTAATATTTAAACATAAGTTTGCAATATGTGTTTCTAGCTCTGTAGAGTAGGAATAAAGTTGATGACCGAGGAGTGTTATCTGTACACATTTAAAGCTATGTTTGAAAGGGTTAAAAATGTGAATAATATAAGAACTAACATGAAAATTACTCTAGATTTAAGGAAGTTGAAGGGGTGACAAAAATGGAAATTGTAGTACCCAAAAATATTTTTATTTGTTCTCGGGATGTTGGTGATGATGGCACGACCTCATTTATTGCCCATTCCTAGTTGCCTTGAGGTGGTGATGGTTGGCTGCCTTCTTGAACCACTGCAATCCTTGTGGTGATGGTGCCATAAAAGTAGACAGTGGAACATCAGGTGGATTTCATTTCTGAAGGTAAAGTGCCTACATAAGAACCACTGGAATAGTGTATAAGGTTCAAGTTTAGAAGCAGGGTTAATGCTGGATGCACATAAATTTGCCATTTAAAATATTGAACATGGTTTATACATTTTAGTGTTTACTGATATTTTAGTATTGATCATCAGTTTTAGCTCAGGACACGGTTGTCGCTGGAGGGCAGTTGGCAGTCAGCAAAAGCATACACTGCCTGATGGAATATCAAATGTCAGGAATGTTGATAAAAATATAATAATCTGGTTCAACTATGATTACTTTCCTTTTTTAGTGAGAAATATGAAATATTAAAAACAGATATAAGTAAAATACAACATGAGCAATTTTTAGCCGGGTGCATTTCTGAAATTGGTGCAATCTGCATTCACATAGAAGTTACATTGGATTAGACTTATCCAAACCGCTATTGCAATACACATGTTTTTTTCATACCTCATTTGCAGAATCTGGGCATTATGAACAAATATATTTGGAAATTTGACGCTTAGTTATGAGGGTATTATGTGAATAAGCTTGCTTAGTTCAGAATGATTAGTACAAGTATAGTGTACCAGATGAATATTATTTTTATACAGCCAACTAGTAATTCTAAGCTTCATATCATTGCATACAATATGATCAGCTGCATTGCTTAAAGTTATAAATCTCAATGTTTCTGTTTATTGAACATAATTAAATAGGAAATGTTGAATGAAAAGTAAAAGAAAACATTAAATTGCACTATGCTTTTTTAGGATTATATGCGTCAGGCAGGTGAAGTTACATATGCAGATGCACACAAAGGAAGAAAGAATGAAGGTGTAATTGAATTCAAGTCTTACTCTGATATGAAAAGAGCGCTTGAAAAACTGGATGGCACAGAAGTTAATGGCAGAAAAATCAGATTGGTTGAAGACAGGCCTTCGTCCCGCCGACGGCGCTCATACTCAAGGAGCCACAGCCGTTCGAGGTAATTCTGGGTCATTTTAAAATCGACATTGTAGGTCAACAGATAATTTGCCAAAATTGTAAAATTTGGAGAGTTTACCAAATTTTGCAGAGGGAGTTGTTGGTTTATGGGTCTTATTAAAAACTTCAACTTCTAAAAACTTAAAACCTCCCTCCTAAATATCAAAACTACTCCCAAGTTCTGTTTGCTTTGTATTTATTCTTGAATAACTTGGGTAGGATATTTCCTCCATATTCCAAGAACAATGCAGCAGACATTCACAGTAATCATTCACTCTGGCTGACCAGTGTTAACTTAAGCCTTGATTGTCTTAATGTTAGTTCTGGAATTTCATAGTATTATGTGGCTGAATCTCTAACGTTGGTGTCTCCACCCCACCTAAACTGTCAATGGTCTTTCAGCCAGCCTCCTATTTCCTTTCTAACCCCCATAAATCTGAGCTCATCCAAAATTGTGCTGCCCTCATTCTTCCTAGCTTGTCCTGTTCTCACTGATGTACATTGTCCCCGTCTACCAGCGCCTCGGTTTTAAGATTCTAATGCACTCATTCATATTTCTCAATGCCTTTTCAATCCGACAACCTTCCAATAATTCTGTATTCTACTAACTTTAGCTTTTAGTTCCACCCTGTACTTTTCCCCTACCATTGGTGGGCATACCTTCAGTATCTGTACCATTTGCTTGAGTTGAGTTTCTTTCTGGCTGATTGCACTTCTGTGAAGTGGCTTACAACTAACTATCTTAAAGATGCAATATAATGCAAGTTGAGAATTTTTGTTTCTCCACATCTGGTCTTTTGCATGTCCAACATTTTCTACCCCCTACCCTGAATGACCATGTCTTCTGTCAGTTTGGTCCTCAGTTTTAGGATTCTTGGGCCAGCACGGTGGCGCAGTGGTTAGCACTGCTGCCTCATGGCACCAAAGAGCCAGGTTCGATCCTGGCCCCGGGTCACTGTCCATGTGGAGTTTGCGCACTCTCCCCGTGTCTGTGTGGGTTTCACCTCCATAGTCCAAAGATGTACGGAGTAGGTTGATTGGCCATGCAAAATTGCCCTTAATTGGAAAAAAAATGAATTAGGGACTTTTTTTGAAAAAAAGTTTTAGAATTCTCAAAGTCCGGTAATAATAGCTTCATTGAGAATTTGGATGCAATTTCGCCAACACAGGGTTGGGGGCAGGGTCAAGGGAAATGCCGATTCGAGGGAACCACAGATTTGAGCCAGGGAGGTGGGGTGGAAATTTTTGAAAATGGGAGGAGAAGGGGTTTAAGACAGTAAAAGATTTGTTTCTTCGGCGTCGGTTTGCAGGATTGAAGGAGCTGGAAGCGAAGTATGGGCTGGAGCAGGAGGAAATGTTTAGATACATGCAGGTTTGTGATTTTGCCAGAAAGGAGATACAGAGCTTCCCGGTGGAGCTGGCCTCCACATTACTGGATGAGGTGCTGACGACAGGGGGGCTGGAACAGGGGGTAGTGTCAGCAGTTTTCGGAGCTATTTTGAAAGAGGAGAAGGCACCACTGAAAGGGATCAAAGCAAAGTGGGAGGAAGAGTTGGGAGAAGATATGGAGGAGGGGTTCTGGTCTGAGGTGCTCTCTAGAGAGTGCGCGAGGTTGGGGCTGATACAGCTGAAGGTGGCATACAGAGCACATGTCATGAGGGTGAGCCGATTCTTTCAAGGAGTAGAAGATGTGTGTGAACGTTGCGGGGGGGGTCCACTAATCACGTTCATATGTTGTGGTCCTGTCCAAAGCTAGAGGATTACCGGAAGGAGGTTTTTAGGGTAATTTCTAAAGTGGTGCACGTGAAACTGGACCCGGGTGGCCATATTCGGGGTGCCGGACCAGCCAGGGTTGGAAACGGGCGCGGAGGCAGATGTTGTAGCCTTCGTCTCGTTGATCGCCCGAAGGCGGATCCCGGTGGGATGGAGAGCAACCTCTCCACCCTGTGCCCTGGTGTGGTGGGGCACTTGTTGGAATTCTTGAGTCTTGAGAAGGTTAAGTTTGAACTGAGGGGAAGGGTGGAGGGGTTCTACAATTCATGGGCATTGTTCATCATGCACTTTCAAGAACTGGATAACATCGAACATTAGTTTGGGGGGGTGGGTGGGAGGGTTGGGGGGAAGGTGCGGTGTGTGTTAATGGTGACTATGGGTGATCCCTAATTCCTTTTTGTCATTTGTTTATGTGAACATGCGGGCTAATGTTTGGGGGTTGGTGGGAGAATGAGATTGTTGTTATTGATATGGGAATTGACGTATTTGTTACTGATTATTGTTTGTTGTTGGTGGGTGTACATTTGGGAGAAAATGTGAAAAAGGAGGAGAATAAAAAATATTTTTTAAAAAAGAATTCTCACCCTTAATTTATCCACACACTCCTCTCTCTTTAAGGCTTTCATTAAAGCCCACCACTTTGACAAGGCTTTTAATATATCGTTCGGCTCAAAATTCATTTTGTCTGATAATACTCATGTGAAGCATGTTGGAAATGGTTCTTAAAATATTTTTATTGTGTTTTGATTTACAAAGCCGATATATAAATATGAACAAACATTAGGAGATAAAACAAAGAGAGAGAACAAAATTTAAATGAAAAGTAAAACTAAAACTATTTACACATATATCGGCTTCAACTATTTACATACGTCGCAGTTTCCTTTCTTTTTCCTCCTTACAATATTTGCAGTGGCAATTGCCTCCGGTGTTTTTCCCCTTTAGTTCAGGTTGTTAGCACCCTCACCCACCCTCCTTTATCCACCCTTTCGTCTCTCCTCAGTCGCTGCCATGTGGTAATATTGCGGGTTTGAGGAGGACTAGGACACCCATAGATATTGTTCTCTGCTGTACTTTCTTTGTGATCCTTGCATTCTTCCCACCCCACACAAACGGCATAATCGGTTTGTCCAGTGAATTGAAAATGGTCTTGGGGATGAAGATCGAGATGGATCTGAACAGAAAGTGGAACCTGGGCAGTACGTTCATTTTGATCGTTTGCACCCACCCCTCCAGGGAGAGTGGGAGTGTGTTCCATTTCTTTTTTTTTGAAAATATTTTATTAAGGCATATATAATTTTAACAATTTTCAAGAGGAAAAAACAACAAAACAAATAGCACCCAACCAGCCGCAAAACCCAGCCATAGAACTAGGAGCAGGAGTAGAACATCTGGCCCTTCGAGCCTGCTCCGCCATTCAATGAGATCATGGCTGATCTTTTGTGACTTAGCTCCACTTTCCCGCCCGAACACCATAACACTTTATTCCTTTATTCTTCAAGAAACTATCTATCTTTATCTTGAAAACATTTAATGAAGAGCCTCAACTGCTTCACTGGGCAGGGAATTCCATAGATTCACAACCCTTTGGGTGATGAAGTTCCTCCTAACCTCAGTCCTAAATCTGCTTCCCCTTATTTTGAGGCTATGCCCCCTCGTTCTGCTTTCACCCGCCAGTGGAAACAACCTGCCCACATCTATCCTATCTATTCCCTTCACAATTTTATATGTTTCTATAAGATCCCCCCCGCATCCTTCTAACTTCCAACGAGTACTGTACCAGTCTACTCAACCTCGCCTCGTAATCCAACCCTCTCAACTCTGGGATTAACCTAGTGAATCTCCTCTGCACACCCTCCAGTAGCAAACTTCCTTTCTCCAATAAGGAGACCAAAACTGAACATATGTTGCAGCATACCCTCCCGAGTCTCAAACTCCATCCCTCTAGCAATGAAGGACAAAACTCCATTCGCCTTCTTAATCAACTGTTGCAGCTGTAAACCAACTTTTTGCGACTCATGCACGAGGACACCCAGGTCCCTCTGCAAGGCAGCATGTTTTCATATTTTATAATTTAAATAATAATCCCTTTTGCTGTTATTCCTACCAAAATGGATAACCTCACATTTGTCAACATTGTATTCCATCTGCCAGACCCAAGCCCATTCACTTAAACTATCCAAATCCCTCTGCAGACTTCCATTATCCTCTGCACATTTTGCTTTATCACTCATCTTAAGTGTTGTCTGCAAACTTGGACACATTGCACTTGGTCCCCAACTCCAAATCATCTATGTAAATTGTGAACAATTGTGGGCCCAACACTGATCTCTGAGAGACACCACCAGCTACTGATTGCCAACCAGAGGAACATCCATTAATCCCCACTCTTTGCTTTCTATTAATTAACCAATCTATCCATGCTATTACTTTAACCTTAACGCCATGCATCTTTATCTTATGCAGCAAACTTTCGAATGGCACTGTCAAAATCTTTCTGGAAATCCAGACATACCTCATCCATTGGCTCCCCATTGTCTACCGCATTGGTAGTGTCCTCAAAAACTTCCACTAAATTAGTTGGCACGACCTGCCCTTTATGAACCTATGCTGCGTCTGTCCAATAGGACAATTTCCATCCAGATGCCTCGCTATTTCTTCCTTGATAATAGATTCCCGCATCTTCCCTGCTACCAAAGCATACCAAAGTTCAACTAACTGGCCTATAATTACCCGCTTTCTGCCTACCTCCTTTTTTAAACAGTGGTGTCACGTTTGCTAATTTCCAATCCGCTGGGACCATCCCAGAGTCTTGTGAATTTTGGTAAATTATCACTAGTGCATTTGCAATTTCGCACGCCATCTCTTTTAGCACTCTCGATACATTCCATCAGGGCCAGGAGACTTGTCTACCTTTAGCCCCATTAACTTGCCCACCACTACCTCCTTTGTGATAACAATCGTCTCAAAGTCCTCACCTGTCATAGCCTCATTTCTATCACTCACTGGCGTGCTATTTGTGTCTTCCTCTGTGAAGACCGACCCAAAAAACCTGTTCAGTTCCTTAGCCACTTCCTCATTTCCCATTATTGATTCTCCCTTCTCATCATCTAAAGGACCAATATTTACCTTAGCCGCTCTTTTTTTGTTTTATATATTTGTAGAAACTTTTACAATCCGTTTTTATATTTTGAGCAAGTTTACTCTCATCTATCTTACTCTTCTTTATAGCTTTTTTTCATAGCTTTCTGTTGTCCCCTGTCGTGAAAATTATAATAAAGACAAATTCCTCGAGGTTCGATTTAAGGAAACTTATTTACACAAATATATTTGCGGAGCGTGTGTGTTCCGGCTGCATAGCCGGTGCACCACACTCTGAGGTTCGACCCAAGAAAGCATATCTTTATAGTTTGAAATAACAGCTTGAAGTAAACAGCCATGTTTATATTAAATTGACCTTGGAAAGTACGTAAGATGAAATACGTCGTACGTATGTTCTTACCTTTGGCTTCAAACAACTCGAGTACACATTTTGTTATCTTTCGGAGGACAATGTGTTATAATAAGGCCGAGACCAAAATATTAAGCAGCATTTTGTTTACGTTACCTGACCTACTTATTTTCGTACAAAAGCAATGTTAAACTATAGCCGAGCATTTCCCAGCATGATTCTAAGTTGGCAACTCATTAATTTCCCTTCCACAATTCCCCCCTTGTTGATCTTTTGATCAACACCTTTTAGTACCTTATCATGTCCTCCATAGAGAAGGGTGGTTTATAATGTATGGGGAACGGACATATAACAGTTCCCTGTGTGTTATGAGCCTGGTGGCTAGGGTTGTTCCCGTGTTCGTACAATAAAAATATCTTGCGCAACATTTAAAAAGTAACCATCCGACAATCAAGATTACAATGGCGATTGTAATCGAGAACACAATCCTCTGTCCTAACGATCCTAACCACCCAAAGAAAAAGTCCCATCCCTCATTTTCATGTAATCTTGTTACCTCTCAACGAGTGTGATCCACCAGATTATCAATTTTTTCTGAGTTATCAGGGATGTATGTGCAACAGTCACTTCCAATCAGGGCACAAGTACCTCATTTTTCAGCGAACAGGAAATCAAGGGCCATTCTATTCTGCAGGGCAACTGCTCTTATAGCAACTATCTCAGTTTCTTTCTGGTTAACACCTTCTGCAGTGTCATTAGCTACCTGCTAAGGATGTCTCATAGTTTGCGTAGTTCGCTTGCATTAGTGGCTATTCTTAATGATGGTATCATTATTCCCAGCATTTGTGCCCACGTCATAATACTTTGTGTCGTCCTGTGATGGGGATGGTCCTGCAATTGCTGAACGTGATGCACATAAGGGACTACGTATCCCAAATAGCAGGAGCCTTCCCAATTTTCTGGTAACCAAGGGTACGCCTAATGGCCACAGATAAAATACGTGCCGTTATATGCGGTCATGTTTCCTTTACTATCAGTCTTCATTAGTCTAATCGGATCCCCTTCCCAGGAGCCTCCACTAGTTCAATTTTCAACTCCTGACCAATCAAAGATGAATAGTCCTTTAGCTGTAAGATTGAACATAGGGGGTTGCCAATTCAAGGTCTGATCACACTGACTCGTGCCTACTGAGTGGTTCCCATATGTTTTATGATTCTTAAAGCATATACTTCCTTTTGGGACTCCAGTATAATTGGGAAGGATCAACCAGGTCAGTTGACGTGTTACATTAAACCTATTCCTCAAATCTATTCATATCGTATCAAGCTGATCTCCAATCTAACATATTCTATGTATCTTCACCACATCCTGTACTATTTTGTCTTGGAGCCCATCCTGCTCTGTCTTTACTGGTGAATAGGATAGGTCGCACAGGGAAGGCCTCCCCCAAGCATTTGGGAATTTATGTACAAACCCAACAACTGAATTTATTGACCCTCTCTGTATGAGTGAGATGTGTATATTAAGGTGTTAGTATGCAGTTTACCCTCTACATGATGTTGGATTAATATAATACATAAGAACAGTAGCGCCGTCATTCTCTTCAGGTCAGCATTTCGCGAGTCTCAAAGTTCCGTATGATGTAGCTTACCCCGAGTTGCGTGGATCCTATCTGGCTTTTCTATTACTCTAATGGCTGTTTGGGTTGTTAGCAGCACTTGGTAGTGTCCTTTCCACCTGGGAGAAAAAAAATCTTTGTTTGGTGCTTTTACATATACTTGAACTTCAGGTTCACGGGGTGTGTATTTCCCTCTTTTGAATGCATCTGAGCCTGTCGCACCTTTTCGTGTTTTTTTTTTTTTCTTTTTCAGCGGTTTCACACATGTCCTGGGCATATTTTAGTGATGCCTCATCTGCCCATATTAAGGCTACTGCCGCTGGAGTCATCGGGGGTTTAGTTCCAGTTGTCATGGGACATTCCATTAATATCTCATACGGTTTCTCTGATTTCTCAGGGCGTACATTACTATGGGTATGGCATCTGGCCACAGCAGCCCATTTTGTTGACACACTTTTGTAACTGCAGTTTTAATTATTCCATCCGCCCGTTCCACCATTCCTGAGGATTGTGGCTGATATGGTATATACAATTTCCAAACAAATCCCATGGCTTCTGTTAGGGCTTTGGTCAATTTGCTAGTGAAATGAGTTCCCCTGTCTCTGTTCATGCCATTGGTACCCCAAACCTAGGTATTATTTCCTTTAACAGAATATTTACCAGTGTTCTGGCATCATCTCTTTTGATTGGAAAAGCCTTTACCCACCGTGAAAACATGTCCATTATCACCGATTATTCCTCTGACAAATCACACATGTGCGGGCTACTTTTTCAATTGTTACCGTAATACCTCGAGCATACCATTGGGAGTTCCGACTCCTAACTGACTGTAAAAAATCCTCAACACCCCACTCACCCCACCGGGTCCAAGATCGTATTTCCCCCGTCTGTCCTTCACTTTCCCAGTCTCCCTCGCCGCTTCCCACTTCCTTAGCTGGTGTGCTGGGATCCTACTAGTTCCTTCGCAGCCGCCGACACCCTCCCTGTCCTCGAACTCGACCAATCCTGCTTGGATCCAAAACAGTATTAAAGTGTCCCCCCATAATCCGCCAATGTGTGTCAAGATCTGGGATCTTTCCCAATACCCATCTCATAAACGCTACGTCGTCCCAGTTTGGTGCATAAATATTGACCGGCATTCCCTCCAACTTCCCGCTCACCATACTGTATCTGCCCTCCGAGTCCTCCACAATACTTCCCACTTCAAATGCCACCCGCTTATTAATCAGAATCAGCATTCCCCTTGTTTTGGAATCTAGCCCCAAATGTAGTAGCTGCCCTACCTCCGCCCAGTCTGATCCACCACCCTGAGGTGTGTCTCCTATATCATTGCCACATCTGCCTTTAAGCTTATCAAATGTGCACACGGGCCCTCTTGACTGGCCCGTTCAATCCTCTCACATTCAATATGACACCCCCCTCTTCCCCCCCCCGCCGATCATCCATAACCCTTCCTGGGCCCGCCCTCGGGCGCCCACTGTCATCGACCCTCACCCTGTCACCTTTCAACAGCCCCTCCACTGTCAGCAGCCTTCTACCCCCCCATGACAAAATAACAATCCCAACCATTATCAACACACTAACCTTCTGCTCACCCCCCACTGCGCTCCCATGAGCTAGCCTGCCCAGCTAGCCCCGCCCATGGCACCTAGCATCCTACCCCCCACTGATTCCCCTCCCACTCCCGCTCAATCATTCTCCCAGTGCAAACTTTGCAATCCCCACCAAACACAAAGAAAAGAGCAACCCACCATCACATCAAGAACAAAACAACCCGAAAACAGAGCAATGGCCCCAAAAACAGTGCATAAGTAGTTCATACAAACCAGAAGAATACCACAGTACAAAACAGGAATATCTCCTCCAGTTTTCAGTGAGCTCCTTCTCAAGCCAAATCCATTGTCTCCAACAAATTCCATCGACTCTTCTGGCGACACAAAGTAGAGATCACGGCCTTCATATGTTACTCACAAACGCGCTGGGTATAACATGCCGGATTTCACCCCCTTCTAAAAGAGGGCCGCCTTCACCTCATTGAAGCTCACCCCACTTTTGGCCAGCTCTGCACCCAGGTCCCGATAGACAGGCAGATTGCTGCCTTCCCAAGTACAGTGCCTCGTCTGCCTGGCCCTCCTCAAAATTCGTTACTTATCCAGGATCGCACCACCATTGCACTTGGCGGCTCGTTCCCTTGTGGCTTCCCCATTAGCACCTGGTCCACCTCCAGGTATTTTCTCGGACATCTGCGCCACAAATACGCCAGCGTCCGCTCTCTTGCTGCCCTCCAGCAGGCCCACTATCCTGCAGTTCTGCTGGGGCAATCTATTTTCTAAGTCCTCCACCTTCTCCTGAGCCTCCTTTGTTGATCTCACATCAACACTATCTCCACAGCCATTGAGGCAAGCTGCTCCTCGTGCTCCCCCACCGCCTCTTCCACGGTCTGGATTGCCTGGCCCTGGAACTCTAACCTCATCTCCATGTGGTCGATCCCTACTTTTGTTAGATCCATGCCCCTGGCCAGGTCCTCCCAAGTTCTCCTTCCTCTGCTGGGCAAATTTCTCATAGTGGAAGCTCACTGCTGATCCGTCGACCACTGGGCCGCCAGGCTCGGACCCTGACCCTCCGCCATCTTTCCCTGTGTCGGAGTTTTCATACCAGCTTTCAACAATTGTTCCCTCCTTTTTCGACTACTTCTCATCCTCGAATCCATACACCGGAATACTCTCTTCTTCCACCCCTCCTGCACTGTTTACAGTCACTCAGCTCTGCCGTTAGCCAGGTAAAAGGTCCACCACGAGCGGGAGCCACTCACACCATGGCCGCCACCGGAAGTCGTATGTTCCATCTCTGCAGGTCCTTTTTTACTTCCTCCGTCAGGCTTGTCAGGTTCCACTTGTGGATCCCTGTCCAGTCATATCTTGGAAAACATTACTACATCAAAGGTGCTATGTAACTGGAAGTTATTGTGCTACTAAATTTGATTTACATGCTTTTTCTCCCTTCTCTGCCTTTTTTAACAAACTAGATCTCGTTCCCCAAGCAGAAATCGTTCTCGTTCTCATAACAAGAGTCGAAGCCAGAGTGGAAGCAGTAAGAGCAGTCAATCTCACTCCCGGTGTGTATACAATACCACTTCACTTTACTTCGATCATTTGTATTCACTTCAATTTATGCGCGTGGCAAAGTATTGGGTTAGGATTTGTTGTTTCAAAACTGCCTTTACTTGAAATGAGGGACCAATTGTGAACACTACTTGAAGTTGAGGGACCAATTTTGAGGCACAGAAGGCGACAACATCTTGCTGTTGAAACTGACTGAGATAGAGATAGCAATCTTCTACAAAAGGGTAACTGTAAAATCTTGGGAAAAGACATTTAAAAAAATTTCGGTCGTTTCAACCTTAAAGTCTGAGCCTTTTTGAAATGTTTTTTGAAATTGTATACAGCAAATAACTTTCCATTGGAAAAATGTGGAAAATTACTTGACCGTTGTAATGATGATGGGAAAATTAGTCATTTACAAAAAATGAATTTAAGATAGAGAGGCAGAAATGGTAACTCATACTTGGACCGAGTTGTGTCAATAAATCACTGAAATTGTTGAATGGCAGTTTCAATTTTGACTCGAGCACTCATCAGTCTGGTGCATTAAACATTCATTGATTACGTTTATAGGTCACAGGAACTGCTTGATCAAAATGGCCAATAGAGACTAAATGAATTTTATTGACTGAACCTTTCTAGAAAGCCATGCTGCTGGGGCAGATAAATCATGTCACAAATCTATTGTATAGATCGTTAATTTTTAAATACTGTACATACTTGTTTTTGATCACCCCTTTAAATAAATGTTTAACATTTCCATTCATTTTCTTCAGGTCTGGCACGCACTCTAGGAGCAAAAGTGGAAGCAGAAGTCGCAGTGTGAGCAAGAACAAAAACAAGAGCAGGAGCAGAAGTAAAGAGAAGAAAATCAGAGCAAGTAGTAGGAGTGGAAGTGAGGGGAAAAGTAGGAGCAGGAGTGTTGAACAGATTAAAGACAACAATGGGGAAGAAAAAACTGAGAACAGAAATGAAAATGGGGAGAAAGAAAGGAGTGTTAGTAAAGAAAAGAGTAGAAGTCGGAGTAAGAGTAAAGATGCAGAAAAAAGTGTCAGCAGAAGTAGAAGCAAAGAGAAGGATAAGAATAATAGCAAGAGCAAAAGTAGGAGCAGGAGCAAAGAGAAGAGTAAGAGTAGAAGTCGGAGCAAGAGCAAGGAAAAAAGAAAAGGCAGGAAGATGAGCAGGAGTGAAAGCAGGAGTCGGAGCAGGAGTCGGAGCAAAAGTGAGAAGAACAAAAAACGTAGCAAACGTGAAAACAAGACTAAAAGTAAGAGCAAGAAGAGAAAAGGTGACAAGGAACAATCTAGATCTAGGTCAAGATCAGAATCAAAGGAAAAGGAGGAAGAGGCAAGGAAAACAAATGCTGAGAAAGAAACTAAGGGTGAAGAAGTGGATGGGGAATCAGACTTTAATGAACAGGCAAAATCAAGTCCTACATCTCGTTCTAGGTCAAGGTCCAGATCGAAGGCCAAATCTAAATCTCGTTCCAGATCCAAATCAATCACCAAAGCCAGATCACGTTCAAAGTCAGGTTCACCTTCTCGATCTGTGTCGAGGTCTGTGTCTCGTTCCAGGTCGCGCTCAAAGTCCTAAATTTCCCCACTCCACATTTTCTATGAAAACTTTAACGGATTTTTTTTTCTGGCAGGTCTGTTGTTAGCTGTACCACAGATAATCCAAACAATAGAAACTGAAATGCTGTACATTTTTCATAATAGAAAAGATGTATTTAGTGCTAAATTAAAATTTTATGATGGGCTTGTACTGTCAGGAGGACTCTTAGGTAGGTATGCTGTGTGCAGAGTAATGGTGCCCATCAGTGCTGATGTTTTCAGATATGTATAATGAAGTCTTAAAAGTTACATTCATCTGTATTGATCATTTAAAAAAAATCCGTTTCTGATGTTGTGGACTTCGTGGCCAAAACATATACAAATTGTAAAGTTTTGCCAATACAGTGTAAACCGAATATAGAGAGATTTTTCCCTACATTGTGGGAAGAAAGATATAGCTCTTTGCCTGAGTTTCTGCTCTTTTTATTATTTTCAGCTGGCTAACGTGTGTTGCTTTTTTGTTTGGTTCAGTAAAATGCAAATAAATGTCTGCCTGGAATCCATTGTTGACATGATTCATTGTCTTTGGATGAGTAGATGCAGTAAGATGGATGACTATGAATAAACTACTTAAACTCAGGAATAAAGGTGATGCAACACTTTGTAAGCAGCCTATCAATTTAAAAGTTTGTTTCAGTACCATAACATTTAATAGGTACACTTGAATGAATGTTCAACTTCAGTTTCTCATTTTTCCCAAATTGATTCCAGGTTTTATTGTGCATTCTCCCTTTCTGAGGAGGGTTGGTGGTGGAGGTAATAATTCTTTATGTAGAAGGCTGCAATAAAGTACCTAACATTGCTTGCCATGGAGCCTTGGGGAGCCTAAGGTGGGGAGTGCAGGGGCATGCATTTATATTGCATTCCCATCAACTTTGATATAATTCAGATTGCTGATACCAGTATAACTTGGATGTTCTGGTTTTGGATTTATTCACCAATTGGATAACTGTCCGAACCTCAAGGACAGCAAATAATATAAGCACATGTAGGATCTAATTTCGCTTACAGTTGAGTGTCGATGAAGCTGCTAAGAACACACTAAATAAGAGCAGATGTAGGCTATTTGGCCTGCACCGCCATTCCACAAGATGGTCTGATTGTGTCTCGGGTGCCACATTCCCAGCTACCCCAATAACCTTCGAGTCCCTTACATAATTTTGAGGTGATCACTGAAGCCAGCTTCTAAAAGGCAAGCTCCATTACAGTACTTCAAAAACTTGATAAGTAAACTATCTCTGCATGTTTTATTAAAAGTAATATAATGCTAAATACAAAGTTTGTTTGTGCAGCATTTTGAATTAAAATAGTTAAACCTGGTTTTCATAATGTACACCCCGACAGATGTTTTGGCATTTGTGAATTAAATTTGTTGATCCCTACCTAATAATCCATTACCAAAACTGGTAAAAACATAAAATGCTACAACTGATCATCATGTCTGGCAACATCTGTGGAGAGAGAAACGGAGTTTCCATTTCAGGTCTGCAGTACCAGCAGTGATATCAGCAAGTAGATATACCATCAGTAAGATTAAAATATTCACACAGGAGATTGAAAGCCCTTAATCTAAATTAAGAGTGACTGGTATTTTCCGGTAGCAAATAAACTATTATAAATTTGCTTTACGGTAGAAGCCCCTAGTCGCCACATTCCGCCACCTGTTTGGGGAGGCTGGTACAGGAATTGAACCACGCTGCTGGCCTGCCTGGGTCTGCGTTAAAAGTCAGCTATTTAGCCCTGTGCTAAACCAGCCCCTAATTGGGTGAAAGATTCCTTTTGAGGTTGAGATCACAGAGTTGTGTTATTAATTTAACAGCTGACTCCATATGAAAAGACTACCTGCTGTACTTGACCTGTGACAGCACATTAAAAACATGCCAAAAGCCCATGCGGCTGTCTGCATCCTGGAGTAGTAGTTCCCAGGAGTATCCAGTGCTGAGTAAAACAAGCATTTTGCTGCTATTGCCCTTCACGACAACGTACATGTATGAGGGTGGATTTTCCATTCTCACACACGTGAAGACGGCGCAAAGGAACTGGTTGAACTCTGCACTTGTTATACACATTGGTCTCCTGTAAATCTGATTGTAGTGAGATTGCGAGGACCAAGCAGGCTCCCCTTATGCAGGAAAAGGTAAATGAACGTGGCGTGTGTTGCGAAGGTTGGTCGGTATGGGTCCTGAAGGGCACAAGTGGGTCCTAGGAGCAAGTTTTAAAAATACCACGAAAGAAGCATAGAATCACTGACTGTAACTGGATTTCAACGTTCTGCGCATGTGTATTCCAAAACAAAATTAATTTGCGGGATCTGGGCGTCACTAGTTAGGTCAGCATTTATTGACCATCTCCAGTTCCTCTTCAGAAGGTGGTGGTGAGTTGCCTTCTTGAACCCTGCAGACCTTGACGTGTAGGCACACCCACCATGCTGTTGGGGAGTTCAGGAAGTTGCCCAAGTGACAGTGAAGGAACGACAATATATTTCCGAGTCAGTAGTGAGTGACCTGGATGGGAGCCTCCAGGTGGTGGGTTTCCCAAATATTTGTTGCTCGTGTCTTTCTTTGTGGGTTTGGAAGGTGCTCTATAAAGAACCTTGGTGAGTTACTGTAGTGCATCTTATAGATGGTACACACAATTGTCACTGTTTGTCAGTGGTGGAGAGTTTGAATGTGGAAGGGGAGCAATCAAGCGGGTTGATTTGTCTTGGATGGTGTTGAGCTTCTTGAGTGTTGTTGGAGCTGCACCCATCCAGGCAAGTGGAGAGTATTCTACTACACTCCTGACTTGTACCTTGTCGATATGGACAGGCTTTGGGGGATCAGGAGGCGAGTTACTCACTGTCGGATTTCTAGCCTTTGACCTGCCCTAGTAGCTCCAGTATTAATGTGGCTAGTCCAGTTCACTTTCTGATCAATGGTAACCCCCCCCCCCCCCCCCCCCGGGATGTTGATTGTGGGGGATTCAACGAAGGTAATGCCAATTGAATGTCAAGGGGTGGTGGTTAGATCCTCCAGTGGCTACTGGTTTCAGTGGAATTATGATATTTTGCATTCAGATGTCATGAATGCTCATTTTTTTAAAACACCAACTTGACAGAATCACTCCAATTTGAAATCAAAAGGGCATGTAAGTGCTTAATTAGATGTGTTATTCATGACCAGATGTAAGTGATGTGCACTAGTCATTCATGATTTTGACGTTTGTTCACCTACTTTTCAATGCATTGCACTTGCGGCTGCTCTGACTCCATGCCGGAGAAGACCAGTGGGAGCTCAAGCAGGGTTCGGAGCCAAGGGGCTGGAATCTCCAAAAATTGGGCTATGCCCCCAAGCCGGCTACAAAAGCTGGCGTTTCACTCTTGACTTTCCTTTTAAAAAGTTGAGTGATTCACTTACCTGCAAGGGGCTAGCAGGGCCCTGGAGTGTTTCTTGCAGCACTGGTCGGGAGTTCGCGCATGTGCATGGCAGCGGCCACACCGTCTGCCATGGTGGACTTGAACTGCGGACTGACATCGACAATGTAGCCAGCCCACCCCCCGAGATGGTGCATGCCGTGGATCTGAGCCCCCCCCCCCCCCCCCGGTGCTCGATCCCCCGCACTCTTTTCCCCCCCCCCCCCAACCAGGGCGGTCGCGGACTGAGTCTGCAACCGTCACCCGAGACTCCCGACCGGCAAAACATGGTTAGAACCACGGCGTCAGGAATTCGGTCACTTTTGCTCGGAGAATTGCTTGGGGGGGGGGGGGGGGGGGCAGCCGTGTGGCATAATCCGTGCACGAGTGATTCTCTGGACACCTAAGAATCACAGGAGCGGCACCAGGCATGATTCCCGCGTAACCATCGATTCTCTACCCCCGCGCCAGACGCGGTTTCGGTGTTGGGCTGTGGAGAATCCCGCCCAAGGTTCTCCATTCCAGATCAAGGTAAAGTGGGAATTGGTGGAAGAGGCTGGAGGACGAAGGATTAACTGGGAGGGTGAAGACTGGGGTTGAGTTTACTCTAACACACGACTTGGATGAGGAGTCTGCAGAAGGGTGAACACAGATACGTGATTGGGGGGGGGAAGCACCAACGGGGCTGGGCAGAACACAAGAGGTAATCGGGGTCAGAATGCATAGTCAATCCAATGACAATTTAGAGGACTGTGCTTGGAATGACTGTCCTGGCTCAGTTCAGCAACAGGGAGGGTCTGTCAGTTATGCCAGCAGGGTATGGTCAGTCCCTCACACATATTGGCTCTGGGCTGCAGATGGCCCAGTCAAAGGAGGCATAGAACATAGAACGATACAGCGCAGTACAGGCCCTTCGGCCCTCGATGTTGCACCGACATGGAAAAAATCTAAAGGCCATCTAACCTACACTATGCCCTTATCATCCATATGCTTATCCAATAAATTTTTAAATGCCCTCAATGTTGGCGAGTTCACTACTGTTGCAGGTAGGGCATTCCACGGCCTCACCACTCTTTGCGTAAAAAACCCACCTCTGTCCTATATCTATTACCCCTCAATTTAAGGCTATGTCCCCTCGTGCTAGCCACCTCCATCCGCGGGAGAAGGCTCTCGCTGTCCACCCTATCTAACCCTCTGATCATTTTGTATGCCTCTATTAAGTCACCTCTTAACCTTCTTCTCTAACGAAAACAACCTCAAGTCCATCAGCCTTTCCTCATAAGATTTTCCCTCCATACCAGGCAACATCCTGGTAAATCTCCTCTGCACCCGTTCCAAAACTTCCACGTCCTTCCTATAATGAGGCGACCAGAACTGTACGCAATACTCCAAATGCGGCCGTACTAGAGTTTTGTACAACTGCAACATGACCTCATGGCTCCGGAACTCAATCCCTCTACCAATAAAGGCCAACACACCATAGGCCTTCTTCACAACCCTATCAACCTGGGTGGCAACTTTCAGGGATCTATGTACATGGAAACCGAGATCCCTCTGCTCATCCACACTACCAAGAATTTTACCATTAGCCAAATATTCCGCATTCCTGTTATTCTTTCCAAAGTGAATCACCTCACACTTCTCCACATTAAACTCCATTTGCCACCTCTCAGCCCAGCTCTGCAGCTTATCTATGTCCCTCTGTAACCTGCAACATCCTTCCGCACTGTCTACAACTCCACCGACTTTAGTGTCGTCTGCAAATTTATTCACCCATCCCTCTGCGCCCTCCTCTAGGTCATTTATAAAAATGACAAACAGCAACGGCCCCAGAACAGATCCTTGTGGTACGCCACTCGTAACTGAACTCCATTCTGAACATTTCCCATCAACCACCACTCTCTGTCTTCTTTCAACTAGCCAATTTCTGATCCACATCTCTAAATCACCCTCAATCCCCAGCCTCCGTATTTTCTGCAATAGCCGACCGTGGGGAACCTTATCAAACGCTTTACTGAAATCCATATACACCACATCAACTGCTCTACCCTCGTCTACCTGTTCAGTCACCTTCTCAAAGAACTCGATAAGGTTTGTGAGGCATGACCTACCCTTCACAAAACCATGCTGACTATCCCTAATCATATTATTCCTATCTAGATGATTATAAATCGTATCTTTTATAATCCTCTCCAAGACTTTACCCACCACAGACGTTAGGCTCATCGGCCTATAGTTACCGGGGTTATCTCTACTCCCCTTCTTGAACAAAGGGACCACATTTGCTATCCTCCAGTCCTCTGGCACTATTCCTGTAGCCAATGATGACCTAAAAATCAAAGCCAAAGGCTCAGCAATCTCTTCCCTGGCTTCCCAGAGAATCCTAGGATAAATCCCATCCGGCCCCGGGGACTTATCTATTTTCACCTTGTCCAGAATTGCCAACACTTCTTCCCTACGCACCTCAATGCCATCTATTCTAATAGCCTGGGTCTCAGCATTCTCCACATTATTATCTTTTTCTTGAGTGAATACTGACGAAAAGTATTCATTTAGTATCTCGCTTATGTCCTCAGCCTCCACACACAACTTCCCACCACTGTCCTTGACTGGCCCTACTCTTACCCTAGTCATTATTTTATTCCTGACATACCTATAGAAAGCTTTTGGATTTTCCTTGATCCTACCTGCCAAAGACTTCTCATGTCCCCTCCTTGCTCGTCTCAGCTCTCTCTTGAGATCCTTCCTCGCTTCCTTGTAACTATCAAGCGCCCCAACTGAAACTTCACGCCTCATCTTCACATAGGCCTCCTTCTTCCTCTTAACAAGAGATTCCACTTCTTTGGTAAACCACGGTTCCCTCGCTCGACCCCTTCCTCCCTGCCTGACTGGTACGTACTTATCAAGAACATGCAATAGCTGTTCCTTGAACAAGCTCCACATATCCAGTGTGCCCAACCCTTGCAGCCTACTTCTCCAACCAACACATCCTAAGTCCTGTCTAATGGCATCATAATTGCCCTTCCCCCAGCTATAACTCTTGCCCTGCGGGGTATACTTATCCCTTTCCATCACTAACGTAAAGGTCACCGAATTGTGGTCACTGTTTCCAAAGTACTCACCTACCTCCAGATCTAACACCTGGCCTGGTTCATTACCCAAAACCAAATCCAATGTGGCCTCGCCTCTTGTTGGCCTGTCAACATATTGTGTCAGGAAACCCTCCTGCACACATTGTACAAAGAATGACCCATCTAATGTACTCGAACTATATCTTTTCCAGTCAATATTTGGAAAGTTAAAGTCTCCCATAACAACTACCCTGTTACTTTCGCTCTTTTCCAGAATCATCTTCGCCATCCTTTCCTCTACATCCCTAGAACTATTAGGTGGCCTATAGAAAACTCCCAACAGGGTGACCTCTCCTTTCCTGTTTCTAACCTCAGCCCATACTACCTCAGAAGAAGAGTCCCCATCTAGCATCCTTTCCCCCACTGTAATACTGTCCTTGACTAGCAGCGCCGCACCTCCCCCTCTTTTGCCCCCTTCTCTGAGCTTACTAAAACACCTAAACCCCGGAACCTGCAACAACCATTCCTGTCCCTGCTCTATCCATGTCTCTGAAATGGCCACAACATCGAAGTCCCAGGTACCAACCCATGCTGCCAGTTCCCCTACCTTATTTCGTATACTCCTGGCATTGAAGTAGACACACTTCAAACCACCTACCTGAACACTGGCACCCTCCTGCAAAGTCAAATCTGTGCTCCTGACCTCCATACTCTCAATCTCCCGTACCTCAAAACTACAATCCAGGTTCCCATCAAAACTACAATCCAGGTTCCCATGCCCCTGCTGAATTAGTTTAAACCCCCCCAAAGAGCACTAACAAATCTCCCCCCCAGGATATTGGTGCCCCTCAGGTTCAGATGTAGACCATCCTGTCTATAGAGGTCCCACCTTCCCCAGAAAGAGCCCCAGTTATCCATAAATCTGAATCCCTCCCACCTGCACCATCCCTGTAGCCACATGTTTAATTGCTCTCTCTCCCTATTCCTCATCTCACTATCACGTGGCACGGGCAACAACCCAGAGATAACAACTCTGTTTGTTCTCGCTCTGAGCTTCCATCCTAGCTCCCTGAAGGCCTGCCTGACATCCTTGTCCCCTTTCCTACCTATGTCGTTAGTGCCAATGTGGACTACGACTTGGGGCTGCTCCCCCTCCCCCTTAAGGACCCGGAAAACACGATCCGAGACATCATGTACCCTTGCACCTGGGAGGCAACATACCAAACGTGAGTCTCTCTCGCTCCCACAAAATCTCCTATCTGTGCCCCTGACTATTGAGTCCCCAATTACTAATGTTCTACTCCTTTCCCCCCTTCCCTTCTGAGCAACAGGGACAGACTCCGTGCCAGAGGCCCGTATCCCATGGCTTACCCCTGGTAAGTCCCCCCCCCCCCCCCCCCACAAGTATCCAAAACGATATACTTGTTACTCAGGGGAACGACCGCAGGGGGTCCCTGCACTGACTGCTTCTTCCCAGTCCCTCTTACAGTTACCCATCTATCTCCAGTCTTTGGTGTAACTACTTCCCTGAAGCTCCTATCTATGACCCCCTCTGCCTCCCGAATGATCCGAAGTTCATCCAGCTCAAGCTCCAGGTCCCTAACACGGTTTTTGAGGAGCTGGAGTTGGGTGCACTTGCAACAGGTGCATCTGCAACCTGTTGATGGGAAAGAGGTAATGTGGCCGGGGGGGGGGGAGCACTCATGGTCTCATTGGGTATGGATCTTTGTAAGTCACAGTGCAATAGACCTCACGATGGAGAGGCGTCAGAACTACATGATGTTTTAAATTAATTTATGGGATGTGGGCTTCATTGGCTGGGCCAGTATTTGTTGCCCATCCCTAATTCTGGAGTTACATGTAGTCCACACCAGTTAAGGTTAGCGATAAATTTGTTATCGCTATTGCTCCATTTGTGCCGGATACAAATGTCATTTTTGTCTTCGATACCACCAACAACGGATACTTTCTCAGCATTTTTCTCCATACCATTGCACCCGGAAAGTAAATATCTATTTGCCTTTACATATCAAAATCAACAGTATTAAAAGAGACTTGGATGAGGCTACCCTCCAGAACGCCCCTTCAGTTGTTACCTGGATCCCAGAGAGGGAGCAAGCATTTCGTAATTTGAAACAAGCCATGATTAGCGAGCCTGCCTTGGGGCTTCCTAATTTCAGCAAGCCCTTTACTCTTTATGTGAATGAAGCTGTGTGATTTGCAACAGGGGTCCGGTGCAAGAGCATTGAGGAGGGAAAAGACCCCATACCTATTACTTGGTGACCCTATGTGCTGTGGCAAAGCGTATGCCAAGTTGCTTAAGAGTAGTAGTAGCCATAGCGGCCATAGTAGAAAAAATCAGTTTTGCTGCTGCTTAATTCGTCCGCAACTTAGCATTTTACTGCGGCTCGACACACTGGGTACGGAGTAATCCTCTCTAAAACCAACTTTACCTACAAGCGAGTGCCAGCTGTCAACTCTGCAACACTCTTGCCCGCACACTTGGAAACAGAACATATGTGTGATCATGACTGTTTACTATTGGTTCAAGCCACCCCAACCCCTCGACCTGATTTACTGAGTCACCCACTAGAAAATCCAGACATCATCTTTTTCACCAATGGGTCAGCAAACCGACTAAATGATATGACCCTCCTGGCCGGCTATGCAATAGTAACTCCATTTTGTTCTGCCTTCGGGGATGTCTGCTCAAGCGGCAGAATAATTTGCCCTTACTAAAGCATGTATTCTAGCTGAAGGTAAAAGTCAATATTTATATGATCCTTGACCCTTGCACCAGGGAGGCAACATACCATCCTGGAGTCTCGATTGCGTCCGCAGAACCGGCTGTCTATTCCCCTTACGGTTGAGTCCCTTATCACTATAGCCCTGCCTTTCTTCTTCCTGCCCTTCTGCGCAGCAGAGCCAGCCACGGTGCCATGAACCTGGCTGCTGCTGCCTTCCCCTGGTGAGCCATCTCCCTCAACAGTATCCAAAGTGGTATATCAATTTTTTCAGGGAGATGACTGCAGGGGACACCTGTACTGCCTTCCTACTTTTGCTCTGTCTTTTGGTCACCCATTTTCTATTTCCCTCAGTAACTTTCACCTGGAAAGTGACCAACTCGTTAAATGTGCTATCCACGACGTCCTGAGCATCGCAGATGCTCCAAGGTGAGTCCATCCGGAGCTCCAGAGCCGTCAAGCGGTCTAACAGGAGCTGCAACTGAACACACTTCTTGCACGTGAAAGAGCCAGGGACAGTGGATGTGTCCCTGAGCTCCCACATCGCACACGAGGAGCATGACACGGGTCTGGGATCTCCTGCCATGTCTTAAACCTTTGGTTAACTTATACAACTACAATTTCCCCCCCAAAAAATGAAGAAAAAATAAATAAATATACCAATGAAAAGAAAAAGAACAAAGAAAAACTACTTACCAGTCACTTACCAGGGCTAAAAAGCACCTCTTCCCCACCCAGCTTCAAATTCCCACCTAGCTTCAAATTCCCAAACTCACTCTTAGCTGTGTCTCACTCTGGCTGTGTCTTCTCAGCTAACAAGAAATCAAGAGCCATTCTATTCTGCAGGGCAACCACTCTCATAGCAACCATCTCAGTTTCTATCTGGTTAACAGCTTCTGCAGTGTCATTAGCTACCCGCTCAACGATGTCTCATAGTTCGCGAAGTTCGTATGCAATAGTGGCTATTCCTAATGGTGGTATCATTATTCCCAGCATTTATGCCCACGTCATAACACTTTGTGTCATCCTGTGATGGGGATGGTCCTGCAATTGCTGAATGTGATGCACATAACTGAATACCTATCCCAAATAGCAGGAGCCTTCCCAATTTTCTGGTATGGCCAGAGATAAAATACGTGCCGTTATATGCTGATGTCTCAGAGTGGCTGCAGGACATTCGGGGGGGGGGGGGGGGGGGAGGGTGAACAGACAGCTGTCGTGGTGCACATAGGCACCAACGATATAGGTAAAAAACGGGACGAGGTCCTACAAGCTGAATTCAGGGAGTTGGGAGTTAAACTAAAAGTAGGACCTCAAAGGTAGTAATCTCAGGATTGCTACCTGTGCCACAAGCTAGTCAGAGTAGGAATGTCAGGATAGATAGGATGAATGCGTGGCTCGAGAGATGGTGCAAGAGGGAGAGATTCAAATTCCTGGGGCATTGGGACCGGTTCTGGGGGAGGTGGGACCAGTACAAACCGGATGGTCTGCACCTGGGCAGGACTGGAACCGATGTCCTAGGGGGGGTGTTTGCTAGAGCTGTTGGGGAGGGTTTAAACTAATGTGGCAAGGGTTTGGAACCAATGCAGGAAGTCGGAAGGTAGTAAAACAGGGACAGAAACAAAAGGCAGTAAGGGGGAAAGTGTAAGTCAGAGAAGCCATTGTCAAAAATCAAAAAGGGCAACAGTGCAAGGTACAATAACTGAGGGGAGCTCAGTGAATAGGCCCAGTAATACTAAAAGGAATAAAACTGGAAGTAAAAACATAAATGGTAAGTGACGTGGCAGGTTATTACTTGAAGATATGGGTTCAACAACAAGGAAAATTAGGAGAAAAGTTCAGAGGAAATATAACTTAGTAGAGGTTACTGACCGAGGTGTTAAGATTCAAAACAGAGGTAGAAAAGCCAACATAAGTGTACTTTACCTGAATGCTCGTAGTATTCGGAATAAGGTAAATGAGTTGATGGCACAAATCATCATGAATGACTATGATTTAGTGACCATTACTGAAACATGATTAAAGGATGATCCCAGGTTCGATTCCCGGCTGGGTCACTGTCTGTGTGGAGTCTGCACGTCCTCCCCGTGTGTGCGTGGGTTTCCTCCGGGTGCTCCGGTTTCCTCCCACAGTCCAAAGATGTGTGGGTTAGGTGGATTGGCCATGCTAAATTGCCCGTAGTGTAAGGTTAATGGGGGGATTGTTGGGTTACGGGTTACGTGGGTTTAAGTAGGGTGATCATTGCTCGGCACAACATCGAGGGCTGAAGGGCCTGTTCTGTGCTGTACTGTTCTATCTATCATATGATTGGAGTTAAATATCCGAGGGTATCAAACTATTCGGAAGGACAGAGTGGATGGTAAGGGAGGTGATGTTGCTCTGTTATTTAAGGATGACATCCAAGCAATAGTAATGGATGACATCGGTGCTATGGAGAATAAGGTTGAATCCATTTGGGTGAAAATCAGGACTAGTAAGGCGAAAAAGTCACTGATAGGAATAGTCTATAGGCCACCAAATAATAACATTATTGTGGGCAGGCAATAAACAAAGAAATAACTGATGCATGTAGAAATGGTCTAGCAGTTATCATGGGGGATTTTAATCTACATGTCGATTGGTTTAACCAGGTCGGTCAATGAAGCCTTGAGGAGGAGTTTATAGAATGTATCCGCGATAGTTTCCTAGAACAGTATGTAATGGAACCTACGAGGGAACAAGCGGTCCTAGATCCTAATGAGGGAACAACCGGTCCTAATGAGACAGAATTGATTAATGATCTCATAGTTAGGGATCCTCTCGGAAGGAGCGATCACAATATGGTGGAATTTAAGATCCAGATGGAGGGTGAAAATCAAACACTAGTGTTTTGTGCTTAAACAAAGGAGATTACAATGGGATGAGAGAAGAGCTAGCTAAGGTAGACTGGGAGCAAAGACTTTATGTTGAAACAGCTGAGGAACAGTGGAGAACCTTCCAATCGATTTTTCACAGTGCTCAGCAAAGGTTTATACCAACAAAAAGGAATGATGGTAGAAAGAGGGAAAATCGACCGTGGATATTTAAGGAAATAAGGGAGAGTATCAAATTGAAGGAAAAAGCATACAAAGTGGCAATGATTAGTGGGAGACTAGAGGACTGGGAAATCTTTAGGGGGTGATAGAATGCTACTAAAAAAGCTATAAAGATGAGTAAGATAGATTATGAGAGTCAACTTGCTCAGAATATAAAAACAGATAGTAAATGTTTCTACAAATATATAAAACAAAGAAAAGTAAATATTGGTCCTTTAGAGGATGAGAAGGGAGATTTAATAATGTGAGATGAGGAAATGGCTGAGGAACTGAACAGGTTTTTTGGGTCGGTCTTCACAGTGGAAGACACAAATAACATGCAAGTGATTGATAGAAATGAGGCTATGACAGGTGAGGATTTTGAGATGATTGTTATCACTAAGGAGGTAGTGATGGGCAAGCTAATGGGGCTAAAGGTAGACAAGTCTCCTGGCCCTGATGGAATGCATCCCAGAGTGCTAAAAGAGATGGCTAGGGAAATTGCAAATGCACTAAAGATAATTTACCAAAATTCACTAGAATCTGGGGTGGTCCCGGCGGATTGGAAATTAGCAAATGTGACACCACTGTTTAAAAAAGGAGATAGGCAGAAAGCGGGTAATTATAGGCCAGTGAGCTTAACTTCAGTAGTAGGGAAGATGCTGGAATCTATCATCAAGGAAGAAATTGCGAGGCATCTGGATGAAAATTGTTTCATTGGGCAGACATAGCATGGGTTCATAAAGGGCAGGTCATGCCTAACTAATTTAGTGGAATTATTTGAGGACATTACCAGTGCAGTAGATAATGGGGAGCCAATGGACGTGGTCTGGATTTCCAGAATGCCTTTGACAAGGTGCCACACAAAAAGTTGCTGCATAAGATAAAGATGCATGGCATTAAGGGTAAAGTAGTAGCATGGATCGAGGATTGATTAATTAATAGAAAGCAAAGAGTGGGGATTAATGGGTGTTTCTCTGGTTGGCAATCAGTAGCTAGTGGTGTCCCTCAGGGATCCGTGTTGGGCCCACAATTGTTCACAATTTACATAGATGATTTGGAGTTGGGGACCAAGGGCAATGTGTCCAAGTTTGCAGACGACACTAAGATGAGTGGTAAAGCGAAAAGTGCAGAGGATACTGGAAGTCTGCAGAGGGATTTGGATAGGTTAAGTGAATGGGCTAGAGTCTGGCCGATGGAATACAATGTTGACAAATGTGAGGTTATCCATTTTGGTAGGAATAACATCAAAAAGGATTATTATTTAAATTATAAAATATTAAAACATGCTGCTGTGCAGAGACACCCGGGTGTGCTAGTGCATGAGCCGCAAAAAGTTGGTTTACAGGTGCAACAGGTGATTAAGAAGGCGAATGAAATTTTGTCCTTCATTGCTAGAGGGATGGAGTTTAAGACTAGGGAGGTTGTGCTGCAATTGTATAAGGTGTTAGTAAGGCCACACCTGGAGTATTGTGTTCAGTTTTCGTCTCCTTACTTGAGCAAGGACGTACTGGCCCTGGAGGGTGTGCAGAGGAGATTCACTAGGTTAATCCCAGAGCTGAAGGGGTTGGATTACGAGGAGAGGTTGAGTAGACTGGGACTGTACTAGTTGGAATTTAGAAGGATAAGGGGGGATCTTATAGAAACATATAAAATTATGAAGGGAATAGATAGGATAGATGTGGGCAGGTTGTTTTCACTGGCGGGTGAAAGCAGAACGAGGGGGCATAGCCTCAAAATAAGGGGAAGTAGATTTAGGACTGAGTTTAGGAAGAAATTCTTCACCCAAAGGGTTGTGAATCTATGGAATTCCTTGCTCTGTGAAGCAGTTGAGGTTACTTCATTAAATGTTTTTAAGATAAAGATAGATCGTTTTTTGGAGAATAAAGGGATTGAGGGTTATGGTGTTCGGGCCGGAAAATGGAGCTGAGTCCACAAAAGATCAGCCATGATCTCATTGTATGGCGGAGCAGGCTCGAGGGGCCAGATGGCCTACTCCTGCTCCTAGTTCTTGTGTTCTTATGTTGAGATATTTTTATTGTGCGAACACGGGAACAGCCCTAGCCACCTTGCCTCCTTGCTGCCAGGCTCATAAAACACAGGGAACTGTCATATGTCTGTTCCCCTTACATTATAACCCACCCTACACGATAATTTACTAAAAGGTGTTGATCAAAAGATCAACAAGGAGGGAATTGTGGAAGGGAAATTAATGAGTTGCCAACTTAGAAGCATGTTGGGAAATGCTTGATTATAGTTCAACACTGCTTTTGAATGAAAATAAGTAGGTCAGGTAACATAAATGAAATACTGCTTAATATTCTGGTCTCGGCCTTATTATGAAAACACATTGCCCTTCGAAAGGTAGCAATGTGTGCACTCGAGTTGTTTTAGCCAAGGGCAAGAACATACGTACTACGCATTTCAGCTTACAGACTTTCCATGGTCTATTTAATATAAACATGGCTGTTTACTTCAAGCTGTTATTTCAGACTATAAAAATATGCTTCCTTCAATCGAATCTCAGAGTGTAGAGTTCTTATGTTCTTATGAAGAACATAAGAACATAAGGCTTTGCAGCTGGAACACTCTCTCTCCGCAAATATATTTATGTAAATAAATTTCCTTCAATCGAACCTCGAGGAATTTGTATTGGATATGAGGAATGGATGAGCCCAGCAGAAACGAAGTCACTTCTCCAGACCCAGCCACGCAAGACCTGAACAAGGGCCTTGTTCCTCTGCATAAAGCCGGGTGCCTGAAGTTAAGTACAGGTTGTTGTAGTGTTAGGTGTAATTTAGCTTGTAGTGCTTTATGTTGCATGTCGAAGTAATTCTTGTGTGTAAATAAACTATCACTTGAACTTGAACTAACTGGCTGTTGGGTCTTTGATCGATATCCGGTTAAACCTTGTGGTGGTATCATCTGATACCTGCTGACTCTGAAAGCAATATCATCATTAATAACTGTCATATCAGGGGTGAGGTAGGAGAGGGGAGAGTCTCAGATATTTATAAGGAGCTTATGGGAGCGGATGACACAGGGGCCGAGGAACTGAAACTTACGTGGGAGGAGGAGCTTGGTGGGGAGTTGGAGGGAGGCGTATGGGCAGACGCTCTGAGGAGGGTAAATGCAACCGCAACATGTGTCAGGCTCGGCCTGATTCAGTTCAAGGTAGTTCACCGGGCCCACATGATGGTGGCCCGGATGAGCAAATTCTTTGGGCTGGAGGACAAGTGTGCTAGATGTGGGGGAGGACCAGCGAACCATGTCCACATGTTCTGGGCGTGTCCAAAACTCAGGGGATACTGGCAGGGATTTGCGGACATCATATCCCGGGTACTGAAAACAAGGGTGGCGATGAGTCCAGAGGTGGCGATTTTTGGGGTGTCGGAAGACCCGGGAGTACAGGAGGGGATAGAGGCCGACGTTGTGGCCTTTGCTTCCCTGATAGCCCGGCGACGAATACTGTTGGCTTGGAGGGACTCAAAGCCCCCAAAGACTGAAGTATGGCTGTCAGACATGGCAAGCTTTCTCGGCTTGGAAAAAAATCAAGTTTGCCTTACGAGGATCACTATCGGGGTTCGCCTGGAGGTGGCAATCATTCATCGACTTCTTCGCGAGGGGGGGGGTAAAGTAGGATGGAAGAATAGGCGGGTCTATTTGCAAGAGAGGAACTGTTATTTGCACTATGTTTTTTGTAATTGGTATCTGCACACTAATGTATATTGTTACTGTTTACAATGCCAAAAAATACCTCAATAAAATTTTCTGTTAAAAAGAAATAACTGTCATATCAGTATCGAGTTAAAAAGAGCAATATTATTGGCGTACCCAGTGCAAATTGGCACCAATAGTCAACATGATGTTTGTCTTTATGATAATTGACTTTTAATTCCAAATTTTTATCGCATTCAAATTTCACCATCCGTCGTGGTGAATCCAGGTCCTCAGAGCATTACCCTGGGTCGCTGGATCATTAGTCCAATGACAATGGCACTATACTGCTCCCTCCCCTTTGGAGGAGGCATTGGAGCTTCAAATCCAAGGGTTCAGAGGATAAACACCATCTAGCCTACAACGATGGGATCAAGGATTAGAGGGGGAGGAAGGAGAGTAATTGAGGAGAAAGCTGAATATGATGTTCCTCCAGCATGTTGGGAGGGATTGCCACAGTTATAGGGAAGGGTTGAAGCTGGTCTGGGAGCAGAACCACAGCACCACCATTTTCCATGCTGAACCAATGATACAGTTGAAACAGTATGAAAACATTTTCTGGGGAGGACGCTCAGGGTTGTGGGAGGATTTGTCCATGGTACTTGCGAACCTGCTGAAGGGGCACCCTTCTAATCTTTGATTTTCCAAATAGAGAGGAAGGCACAGTTGAGACATATTCGGAGAAGTCAAATGGCTATTTGGTGAATGTAGCACATTCCTGTGAGAGTATAATTCTAATTGGGGCCATTGCAAAATTACAAAGACCCTTTGTCCCACTTGTGCAGACATTGAGTATCAGAAGGAACCAATAGAACATGGGCGCCAGGCCAAAATGCAGATTCCTAGTGGCCATAAGACCTTCACACTTGATGGGTTCAGATATGGGTGATGCAGTCTACCACCACCACCCTCTCCCAACAAACTCTCCTTCCATCACTGCATGTTAGAGCTGCTGTGTAAGTCAAAGGGTACAGTTTGAGAGTGCCCTACCTTAGGCTTTTAGCACCTGGCAGAGCTCTTTCAGATCCAAGCTCCTGGGTCAAAGCACTATCATTGAACTTGCATTTACCTGGTGGTGTCTGTCCCTCAGGAGAAAAGGGACTAAGTGGAGATGTAATGGTTATAATAATAATCGCTTATTGTCACAAGTAGGCTTCAATGAAGTTACTGTGAAAAGCCCCTAGTCGCCACATTCTGGTTGGGATGAAGTAACCCTTTGGGTCCACAGTCGCTTCCTGGTAAGTGATAGGAAGATGACTTTGGAGGCTTATGTTCAAACATGTTTCCATTCAATTTTCCTGCAGAAACGAGCATGAATGAAACATGGTTGTCGCAGCCAATATTGCAAGGTAGAGCCTCATCCCAATGAACCAGTGCTTGGGGGCCCACTCAACACCTAGAAGCTGAGGCCAAAAGAGCCATTGTGCAGACACATCTTGCAAGACCACAAGTGTACAGACGACATTTCTCACACTCCAGATCAGCGAGAGGCATTGCCATTGATTCCTTCACATGTCTAGGGGTACGGTGACTGACATCTGCCACATTGTCCAGGAAGAGTTGACGCTATGGAACTGGGAAGCCATCCATTGTCAGTGGTCAGCACCACTGAAATTCTTTGGGAGAGGTTTATTCCTGGGATGCACTGGGGACATCTGCGGAATTTCTCAAGCGTCTATTCACAAATGCAGACAGAAGGTCTCCAACACCTGATTTAGGAAGGCTCACAATTATGTGCAGTTTTCTCTAGATGATGCCACCCAAGCAGCCAGAGCACTGGGCTTTGCTGCTATCTCTGGATTCCCACAGGTGCAGGGCGCTATCAACTGCACTCATGTGGCTTTAGGTGCTCCCTGGAAGCAGCCACTAGATTTCGTCAACAGGAAAGGCTTCTGCTCGCTCAATTTGCAGCTGGTCTGCAATCACAAGCAGATTATGCTGGTTATGTGCGGGATACAAGCTCTTGAGTCACTCTCAGGGCCGAAGGGTCCTCAGTGCATCCAGGGTAGACTCTCAGTGAAAGACTAACCACAAAAGACATAGCAAATCATGCCTGTTCGTTGACCACAGAAGAAAAATATAATGCTCCTCTTGCAGCAACACGCTCACTGATAGAGAAGACCATTGGCATCTTGAAGGTGCGATTCTGATTCCTCTGACAGGTAAGGGGGCATTGTCCAATACATCCCCCAGAAGGCCTCATGCAACGTCGTGGCTTGCTGCATTATATACAACATGTTACACACAACACAACAGAGAGGGTGATGTCTTCCCAGATGTCAAGATGGAGGAGCTGCAATTGTCCTCTGATGATAAAGACGTCAAGCGGCCTGTTGAAGTCCAGGGACCCACAATTGGATTACTGCACTGGAATCAGAACTAGCTTCGGTGACCAAAATGAATAGATCATTGAGAGCCAAAATGAATGACTTAGAAAACAAGTCCAGTGGGCAAAATATCTGGATCATGGGGTTTCTGAAAGTGATGGGGGGGGGGGGGGGGGGGGGGGGGGGGGGCTGGGCTCACGGAATACTCCTCAGCCATGTTCTGCACAATGATGGATGAGAGTGGATTCATATCCCTGCCTGAATTGGACCGAGCCCATCACACACTTCGGCTGAAGCCTTGTCTTGAAGACCCACTACGTGTGGTGATGGTGAAGTTCCACAGCTTCAAGTAAAAGGAGAAGGTTTTGCGATGGGCAAAGGAACACCATGATTTTAAATGGGAAGGCCACTCCATCAGGTCTTATCTGAACATGGGTGTGGAGTTGGCAAAGAGAAGGGCCACTTTCAATGGAGTCAAGGCCGCCCTATACAAGAATGAAGTCCGGTTAACGGGAACAGTTTTGGAAGGTTCGCTGCAGCTCATTATAATAATTTTTTTTGGTAATGAGCTTAGAGTTCTTGTTTTGTTTGGGTGTGTTAAATGTTGGCTTGAGTATGAGGGTAAGTTTTTGTTTGCCTCGCTCCTATTTGTATTTTTACTTGGGTGTGGTCGCATTTAATGGCGATCGTGTTGTGGGGAGGAGTAGTTTGCTAATGGTGTCTGTTGATTTTCCTTTGTCCAGTCTTTTGACTTGGTTTGGTGGCTATTTTGGGTGGATCTTTCTGCTTTACCTTTTCAGTATTCCTTGGTTAATATCTATTAGTGGAAATGGTTGACTCCGGATTGAGGGGGTTGGGACACCTCCAAGTTGTTTGGTCACCTGGACTGTTAGGAGTTTGAATGGCCCAATGAATAGGTCGAGAGCATTTGCTCATCTCAAGAATTTAAACTCCGCTGTAGTGTTTTTGCAAGAGACCCATTTGCGGGTTCAAACAAGGTTGCGTAAGAGATGGATAGGTCAGGCTTTCCATTCTGGTTTCGATGGCAAGGCCAGGGATACGCCAATTCTAATTGATAAAAGGGTTCAGTTTTCCACCTCTAAGGTTATAGCCGACCCCAAAAGTCGCTGTGTTATTGTCTGTGGTCCCTTGGTGACCACCCCGTTGTTATGGTTAACATCTACACCCTCAGCTGGAATGAAACAAATTTTATTAATTCCCTGCTGACCTCCTTCCCCAATTTAGATTCACATCAGCTTATTTTAGGTGGGGGCCTGAATTGTGCCTTGGACCCGAGATTGGATCATTCCAAGTCTAAATCCCTTGCTCCATTGGAGATGGCCAGAGCTTTGTCATCTTTCATGACTCGGACAACGGGGGGGGGGGGGGGGGGGGGGGGGTGGATGCGGGGCTTGCAACCAAGCGATAAAGACTTTTTGTTTTATTTGAATGTCCGCCAAGTATATTCGCAGATTGATTTTTACGTTTTGGATAGAGCTCTCCATTCAGTGATGGTGGCTGAGTACTCACAAATTGTTATTTCGGATCATGCCCCACACTTTATTGATTTTTCACTCGAGTTTGGCTCCACCCAACGTTCACCCGAGAGATGAAACACAACAGCATTAGTAGGTGAAACATTTTGTGAGCCTATGTCCACTGCCATAGAGGACTATATAAAATCTAACAAATCCAATTCAATCTCACCTTCCACATTGTGGGAGGCTCTTCAGGCGGGGAGGCAATTATCTGCACAGAACCCATTTGTTGAGGACAACGAGGTTGGAGCAGCAGAGGTTGGTGGACTCCACTGGTGAGGTGGCTCACCAGTACTCACTTGATCCTACTCCAGAGTTACTGGCAAGTAGGAAAAATTGAAACCCAAGGCGAACTATTATTAACTAATAGGGAGGTAAATCAGTTACGATGCTCGAGGGGCACTTTTTATGAGTTTGAGGAGAAGGCCAGTACCTTTGGCTCAACAGCTGAAACGGTAGGTAGCCTCCCGGGAGATCACACAGATATTCAATTGAAGCGGCAACCTCGTTTCTGCCCCTCCTCAGGTTCATGTGGTTTTTTAATCTTTTTATCGCGATCTTTACAGATCGGAACTTCCTGCAGATGGGTCGATCATGTCTGAAGTTCTGGATGGCCTACCCATCCCAACTGTTGAGGTAAATAGGAGCAATGAGTTGGAATCCATGTTATACCCTGATTAAATTTTTAAATGTATTGTGTTAATGCAATCTTGCAAAGTCCCCGGTCCAGATGACTTTCCAATTGAATTCTTCAAGAAGTTCTTGGAGCAGCTTGTGGCTTTAACTTTGGACATGTTCAATGATTCCCTATCCCAGGGGTCGTTGCACCTGACCCTCACTCAAGCCTCTATTTCCCTGCTTGTTAAGAGGGCCAAAGACCCAACAGAGTGTGATTCATACTTTCCATCCACCTCCAGAATTTCCTCTACCAGCTGATGCTGCTCCTCTCTTGCCTCCCTGTCCCCCTGAGCATTAAACAACATGATCTCGCCCCTTACTACCCCCTTCAACACTTCCCACACCACTGATGGGGAAACCTCCCCATTCCTATTAATCCCCACATAATCCTCAATCACCTTTCTCCTTCTTGCACAGAAGTCTGGGTCTGCCACCAGCCCCTTCACGCAGGCCTCTGTGCCGGCCCCTTCTCCAAGGCCACATCTACCCAACATGAGGCACGGTCTGAGATACAATCTCCGAGTGTTTTGCTTTCCTCACCTCGGCCAACAGCACCTTCCCCACAATAAAGAAGTCAAAAGCAAATTACTGCGGAGGCTGGAAGCTGAAACTAAAACAGAAAATACTGGACAATCTCAGCAGGTCTGACAGCATCTGTCGAGAGAAAAGGGAGCTAACGTTTCGAGTCAACTCTTTGCCAAAGCTAGAGAGAAGTGGAAATGCGGTCAGATTTATATTGTAGTGGGAGGGTGAGTGGTGGGGCTGTTGGGGACCAACGATAGGTGGAGATGACAAAGATGTCGAGGTCAGAAGATAAAAGGAATGTAAGTTGTGGCTAAGGAAGAGTGGTCACATAAAGAGATTAAAGATGTATGAGGGGCAGAACAGAGGTGAGCAAGTGTGTAAAGGGCACCAGGACAATTGGCCTACATGGAATGGGGAGAGGGTTACAATGGTGAGGTAAAAAACAGTCAATGGAAGAAAGTAAAATAATTGATAGAATAAAAATGGGGTGAGGTGGAGGAGAGAGATCACAGTCTGAAATTGTTGAACTCAATGTCAAGTCCAGAAGGCTGTAACGTGCCTAGTCGGAAGATGAGGTGCTATTTTCCCGTCTGCTCTGGCTTCACTGGAGGGCAGACGTGAAGGGGATGAAGGTGATAAAAAAGTCAATACTAGAATACCCATTGTGTACTGGTGAACAAGAATGAATACTCCCTTGTCCTGTGGATGCAAAATCCTCCAAGGGTCCACCACCCCCCCCCCCCCCCCCCCCCCCCCTCATCTCCCCCATAAACGTAGCTAACACCCCGAGGGGTCAATGCAAGCAATTTGGACCGATCCACCTTCAGATTCAGCACTGTATTCAAGCCCCCCCTCCCCCCCCCGCCCAAGTATTAACTGGCGCGTATCCAAATTCGGTATGGCAGCCAACATCTTCATAAATCCTACGTCGTACCAATTCAGGGCATACACGCCAACCAGCCCAACCAACCTCCCCTCTAAAATACCTGTTACCATTACATACCGACCCCCCTGGTCAGCCATCACCTTCTCCATCTGGAACCCTCACCCTCTTACCCACCAGTATCGCTACTCCCCGGGCCCTCCAATCAATGCCCAAGTGGAACACCTGACCCACCCAGCACTTCCGAAGCCTCACCTGGTCCTTCACCCTCAGTTGGGTCTTTTCCAGCAGCACCACATTGGCTTTCAAGCCTTTCAAATGTGAGAAAACTTTCACCTGCTTCACCGGTCCCCCCCAGCCCTCGCACGTTCCTCATGACCAAATCGACCAGAGGTGTCTGACCCACCACCTCACCCCCTTCCCTTCCCAGAAACTCCCAACCACTTCCTCTCAAAACCACTTCACCCTGTATCACCCCCATCCCCCCACCATTCACACCTCCCAGGGCCCATTAAAACCTGTCCACACAGGTTCCAATGACCACCGCCTCTCTCCCCATCCTCGTTCCCGTTCACTAGTCAACCTACATTTCCTAGCGAGGTGGGCCCTGCCACAACCCCTGCCCAATATCAAAAAGAAAACCAAGACAAAGGCCCCCCACACCCAGACCTTCCAACTTCCCAACATAATAACCCCTCAGACCAAGAAGAAACAAATCCCAACAAATTACCCCAAAGTCCCCAAACCATCCCCTTCCTAACAGAACCTGCAAAAAAAGAAAAAAGATAAAAAGATAACAACCAAAGTAAAACTCAATTCAGTCCCCGTCCTTCAGTCTTCACGATCGCCTCCATAAGACCATAAGACATAGGAGCAGAGTTAGGCCACTCGGCCCATCGAATCTGCTCCGCCATTCAATCATGGCTGATATTTTCCCATCCCCATTCTCCTGCCTTCTCCCCATAACCCCTGATCCCCTTATTAATCAAGAACCTATCTATCTCTATCTTAAAGACACTAGTGAATTGGCCTCCACAGCCTTCTGCGGCAAAGAATTCCACAGATCCAACCACCCTCTAGCTGAAAAAATTCCTCCTCATCTCTGTTTTAAAGGATTGTCCCTTTAATCTGAGATGGTGTCATCTGGTTCTAATTTTTCCTGCAAGTGGAAACGTCCTCTCCACGTCCACTCTATCCAGGCCAGATCTGACCAGATCTTTATACAGCCTCAGAAGTACATCCCTGGTCTTGTATTCTAGCCTTCTTGACATGAATGCTAACATTGCATTTGCCTTCTTAATTGCCGACTGAACCTGCACATTAACCTTAAGAGAATCGTGAACAAGGATTCCCAAGCCCCTTTGGACTTCTGCTTTCCGAAGCATTTCCCCATTTAGAAAATAGTCTATGCCTAGATTCTTCCTACCAAAGTGCATAACCTCACACTTTTCCACATTGTATTTCATTTGCCACTTCATTGTCCACTCTCCTAGCTTGTCCAAGTCCTACTACAGCCCCCTTGCTTCCTCAATACTACCTGTCCCTCTACAGATCTTTGTATCATCTGCAAACTTAACAACAATGCCTTCAGTACCTTCTTCCAGATCATTAATGTATATTGTAAAAAGCTGAGGTCCCAGCACAGACCCCTGAGGCACATTACTAGTCACCGGCTGCCATCCTGAAAAAGACCCTTTTATCCCCGCTCACTGCCTTCTGCTAGTCAGCCATTCCTCTATCCATGCCAGGATCTTACCCTGAACACCATGAGCTCTCAACGTATTTAACAGTCTCCTATGCGGCACCTTGTCAAAGGCCTTCTGGAAATCTAAATAAATTACGTCCACTGGTTCTCCTTTGTCTAACTTGCTTGTTACCTCCTCAAAGATTTGTCAGACATGACTTCCCTTTGACAAAGCCGCACTGACTCAGTCCTATTTTACCATGCACTTCCAAGTGCTTCGCGATCTCATCTTTAATAACAGACTCTAAAATCTTACCAATGACTGAAGTCAGGCTAACCGGCCTATAATTTCCCGTCTTCTGCCTCCCTCCTTTCTTAAACAGTGGTGTTACATTAGCCACCTTCCAGTCCTCTGGGGCCCTTCCCGCCTCCAGTGATTCCTGAAAGATCATCACTAATGCCTCCACAATTTCCTCAAGCTATCTCTTTTAGGACCCTGGGGTGTAGTCCATCCGGTCCAGGTGACTTATCCACCTTCAGACCTTTCAGTTTCCCCAGGACCTTCTCCTTACTGATGGCCACTGCACTCACCTCTGCCCCCTGGTTCTCCTGGAGCTCTGGAATCCCACTGGTGTCTTCCACCGTGAAGACTGATGCAAAGTAATTATTCAGTTCATCTGCCATTTCTTTGTTTCCTATTATTATTCCTCCAGCCACATTTTCTAGTGGTCCAATGTCTATTTTTGCCTCTCTCTTACCTTTTCTATATTGAAAAAATCTCTTCCTATCTTCCTTTATATTACCAGCTAGCTTGCACTCATACTTCACCTTTAACCCCGTTATTGCTTTTTTAGTTGTCCTCTACTCGCTTTTAAAGGCTTCCCAATCCTCTGGTTTCCCACTAATCCTCACCAGGCATTACTTTGAAATCATCAATGAGCTGAAGATACTCTTTAGCTTGTAGAGAAAAAAAGACCATTTTACACATCTGCTTGCTTTGAATACAGCTCTCCAATTCTGAAAACTAATCCAAAAATAGAGCCACAAAGCAGCTTTTCAGCTCAAAATAAAAGTAAAAAGACAGACAGCCCAGCTCCACCCACATTCTGACATCACTGCAGCTATTTGATAAACACCCATTTCTTAAAGTTACATCCACCTGACACTTGATTGAGTTTTTTGAGGAGGTGACAAAGATGATTGATGAGAGGGGGGTGGTGGATGTTGTTTACATGGATTTCAGTAAAGCCTTTGACAAGGTGCTTCATGACAGACTGGTACAAAAGGTGAAGTCACACGGGATCAGAGGTGAGGTGGTAAGATGGATACAGAAATGATTCAGCCACAGAAGGCAAAGGGTAGCAGTAGAAGGGTGTTTTTCTGAATGGAAGGTTGTGACTAGTGGTGTTCCACAGGGATCTGTGTTTGGGCCTCTGTTGTTTTTAGTATACATAAATGATTTGGAGGAAAAATAGCTGGTCTGATTAGTAAGTTCGCAGATGACACGAAGGTTGTTGGAGTGGCAGATAGTGTTGAGGATTGTCAGAAGATACAGCAGGACATAGATAGGTTGGAGACTTGGGCAGAGAAATGGAAAATGGAGTTTAATCCAGACAATGAGGTCATGCATTTTGGTAAGTCTAACATAGAGGAGAAATATACTGTAAATGACAAATCTCTTAGGAATATATAAATTTAGAGAGGTCTGGGCGTTCAAGTCCAGATCTTTGAAAGTGGCAACACAAGTGGACAATGTAGCCAAGAAAGCAGACGGAATGCTGGCCTTCAGTGGATGGGGCATCGAGAATAAAAACTGGCAAGTCATGCCAGAGTTGTATAGAACCTTGGTAAGGCCGCACTTGGAATATTGCACACAATTCTAGTCGCCACACTATCAGAAGGATGTTGCCGCACCTGGGCCAATTCATCGACCATTAATGGGTCTGTACCGACGCCACGTGTAACACGACTGATTTCAATGAAAAACGGTGTCTGATTCGCCGGATTTGGGATTGACACTCAAGAGGTTGACAAGCACTCCACTCCCCACACACACCATCCCAGCTAACAACATTGCCGCAAGATGAGCGACACCACGATTCACTGATGCTGAACTGGAAACCCTGCTAGATGCTGTGGAGAAGAGGTGGGCCACCCTGTACCCGAGTAGAAAGGTGGCCACCATTCGCTGGGCCTGGACGCAGCTGGCAGTGGTTGCAGCACCGTGGGCAGCACCACAAGGACCGGCCAGCAGTGCTGAAAAAAACTACACAACCTCCTAAGGACGGCCAGGATGAGTAGGCAGCACTGTGCCCCTGGCACCAACCCCTACCCCACACCACCACTCCCAACCACCCAGAGGGTGGCCAAAACCCCACCGTGCACCACATAATTGTCTAATACCATGTGGTTTCTCCCCCCACCCCCAGAGAAGACTCACAATCGCAGAGAGAGGGAAGAGACAGGAGGAGGAATCACTGGACCTGCAGCCTCTTATCACAGCGGAACAGAGGGCACAGCTGTTGTCAGTGGGGCCAAAGGAAGGGCAGTCACCGAGGCGGAGGTTGGCATCGGGCGAGGAAGTGAGACCCTGCTGAGTTGCAGCTCCCCATGGCATGTGTTCCCTCCACCACCATTCCCATACTCACCACCACCCCACAACCATCCCCACACACCCGCTCCTTCACCCCCACTCCCACATCCCCTCTAACCACCACCACTCTCCCCCCTCCCCATACATCCACCTCTTCCCACACACCCCTGCCAGCCACACTACCATGGCCCACGATATAATCATGCGTGTTGTCTTGTGTCTTGCAGTAGCTGCTGGTGATGAGGCGGGTCCTTTTGGTGTCTCCCATCCCTGACCTGAACCACAACCAGAACTGCAAGTGGTGAGCAGTGAAGATGAAAACACGGACGAGAGCCCTTGACACACATCCCATGACACCCCAGAGCTCGAGTCCGGGGAAGACACCGACTTCCCGTCACAGCTGTCTCCAACTCCCTCCACCGTCCCAGAGACATTCATCTCGGTTAGGCACATTAGTGAGGAATGCTGGGGCACTACCTGGTGTTCACCACACAGTTGACCTGGTACAGCAGGTGGAGGTAGGAACACCCGAGGGGGCAGATAGTAGGTTGGCGGGCTGGCCCCAGGGACCAACTGCCATCCAGGCGAGTTTCGGGCTTCTGGAACGGACAGTCCCATCAATTGTGGAGATCCAGTCGCAGACTCAGGGACTACATGAGAGGTTGTCGACAAGAATCCAATACCTGCAGGTGCAGTTGGAGTCCAACCGCGTGCAGGAGCAGGAGGTGGTGCCGGCCATGCATGCCACCCAGGCCAACGTCGCAAGGGTGGTGTCCGTGTTGGAGGCCTTGGGAGGTGAAGGTTATGGCGATGGGTCAAGATGTCCAAGGTCTGGGACAATCTGTGCAGGCCCTGGCCGAGGCCCAGGACAGGGCTGTTCTCTCACAGACAGTCATGTACCAGAGCCACCTGGACATGGAAACAGTGCTCTAGAGCGTGGCCCAGTCACAGCAGGCCATGGCTGATAGTGTCGGCGGCATTGCCCAGATGCTGGCTGACCCAGAGAGAGGTGGCCCAGTCCCAAAGGGAGATGGTGCAGTCACTGTCTAATGTGGCACAGACCGAGAAGGGGTGGCACAGTCGCAGCGTGATGTGGCGCAATCCCATACAGAGGTCCACTGTGCTTCATTGCCACGACCGTGCGGGCCCTAGTCGAGACCAGAGCGGGCCTCCAGGACCGGCAGCGCCAGGTGGTGGGGGAGCCTCAGGGGTCAACTCCGCTCTCACCCCAATCCCATAGAGTAGCTGGGAGGACGTCAGGCACCCCAAGGGAGGAGGAGGTGATGGACTCCTGCACGGGAGGTGCTGGAATATTGCAGCGCCTTGGGCAGCCCCCCTTCTGTCCCTGGTGCATCACACGGGCAACGGGCATAACAGGGCAGCACCACACCACCTGGGACACCCAAGCCGCAGCCGGGCCCATCCAGGCCAGGGCATCCTAGAAGACGGCTGCCAAAGGGGACCCAGGTCACACTGCAGGAACTCCAAAAGGCGTCCTTCACTCCTATCTACTGCCTGGGGATCCACCTAGGTGTAGCGTTAGGGCCAATAAGGCCAGAAAGATAGACACCAGTTAAGTTAGCACGGGTGCAGCATATAAGATAGCGATAAGGGCTTGGGCACTATCCTGTATACATATTTTCACAGTAAACACTTGTGCACAATGTTGCAACCAGCCTTGGTGCTCTGTCGCAAGGGTGTGAGGGATGGGCTGGTCTGTGGTGGCTGCAGAGGGGGTGGGGTGTGCGGGGATGGGCGAACAATGTGGGTGGGCTTGGCCCAGGGACCCCAGTTCAGCCAGCCCTCACCACTCCGGTGTCCCACCCACATCCCCTTCCAATCCCCACCCCTCCCCCCACAGTGTTCCCACATCTGTAACCTCAAGGATTCAATGGCACCGTGTGATAGAATGGCCAGCTCGCATGCAGCGATCACACAGGTGGATGGTGGAAATGCTACCGTGGGCAGGAGTCAGACATTGTCAAAAGATGTGGAGCACCAGAACTCATCCCAGAACGAATTGTCATCATCCTCCATCCCATGGGCCAAACCCACTGTTACTGCCAACCAAGGACCCCGCATCCTGTAGTGTGTCAGGTATGTATCACCCTCGCCCCCCCCCCCCCCCCCCCCCCCCCCCACATCCGCCTCATCTGTCGAGTCCAGGTGTGCATCCTCCTCCTCCAGCGGGGATGGGAAAACAGTGTGGGTGGGCTTAGCCCATGGATCCCAGGGACCCCAGTTCAGCCAGCCCTCACCACCCCATGAACAACTGGCCTTGTCCAATGAAGCGGATGCAGGCGACTTTAACCTGGTGTTGTAAGACTTTTTACGATATTATAGGAGGCTAGGGAGGAAATTGCCGGCCCCCTAGCTGAGATATTTGAATCATTGACAGCCACAGGAGAAGTGCTTGAAGATTGGAGGATAGCAAATAGAACATAGAACATAGAACAGTACAGTACAGAACAGGCCCTTCGGCCCTCAATGTTGTGCCGAGCCATGATCCCCCTACTCAAACCCACGTATCCACCCTATACCCGTAACCCAACAACCCCCCATGTTGTGCCCTTGTTTAAGAAGGGCTGCAGGGATAAACCTGGGAGCTACAGGTTAGTCTTATGTCTGTAGTGGGTAAGTTGTTAGAAGGTATTCTGAGGAACAAGATCTACGGGCATTTAGACAGGCAAGGGCTAATTAGGGAAAGTCAGCATGGCTTTGTAAGGGGAAAGTCAAGTCTCAAGAGTTTTCTGGAGGGGTAACCAAGAAGGTAGGTTAGGGCAGTGCGGTCAACAGTGTCTACATGGACTTTAGCAAGACCTGTGACAAGGCAGCGCATGGTAGCTTGTTACAAAAGGTTAAATCTCATGGAATCCAGGGCGAGGTAGCCAATTGGACACAAAATTGGCTTGGCGACCGAAGCCAAAGGGTGGTTGTGGAGGGTTGTTTTACAAACTGGAGGCCTGTGACCAGCGGTGTGCCTCAGGGATCGGTGCTGGGTCCACTGTTATTTGTTATACATATAAATGATTTGGATGAGAATGTAGGAGGCATTGTTAGTAAGTTTGCAGGTGACACCAAGATTGGTGACATAGTTGCTAGTGAAGAAGGTTATATAAGATGGCAACAGGATCTTGACCAATTGGGCCAGTGGGCAGATGAATGGCAGATGGAGTTTAATTTGAATAAATGTGAGATGATTCATTTTGGTAGATCAAATCAGGGCAGGACCTATTCAGTTAATGGTAGAAAGTTGGGGAGGGTTACAGAACAAAGAGATCTAGGAGCACAGGTTCATAGCTCCTTGAAAGTGGAGTCGCAGATGGACAGGGTGGTGAAGAAGGCTTTCAGCATGCTAGGCTTTATTGGTCAGAATATTGAATACAGGAGTTTGGATGTCTTGTTGAAGATGCACAAGACATTAGTAAGACCACACATGGAATACTGTGTTCAGTTCTGGTCACCCTATTTTAGGAAAGATATTGTTAAACTAGAAATAGTGCAGAAGAGTTTTACGAGAATGTTACCAGGATTAATGGTCTGAGTTATAAGGAGAGGCTGGATTGGCTGGGATTTTTTCCCTGGAGCATAGGAGGATTAGGGGTGAGCTTATAGAGATCTATAAAATAATGAGGAGCATCGATAAGGTGGATAGTCAACATCTTTACCCAAAGGTAGAGGAGTCTAGAATTAGAGGGCATAGGTTTAAGGTGAGAGGGGAGAGATACAAAAGAGACCAGAGGGGAAGTTTCTTCACACAGAGGGTGGTGAGCATTTGGAATGGGCTGCCAAAGGCAATGGTAGAGGCGGGTACAATTTTGACCTTTAAAAAGCAGTTAGACAGTTACATGGGCAGGATGGGTACAGAAGGATATGGGCCAAATGCAGGCAAATGGGACTAGCTCAGTGATAGAAACTGGGCGGCATGGACAAGTTGGGCTGAAGGGCCTGTTTCCATGCTGTAAACATCTATGAATCTATGACTTGAGGCAAAGGGGATCAAAGGACATTGGGGAAAGTGGGATTAGCCTATTGAGTTGAATGATCATAATGAATGGTAGAGCAGGCTCGAAGGGCCAACTGGCCTCCTCCTGGTCTTATTATCTATGTTTCTAGTACTGGGCTGGAGAAAGTGAATGATGTAGAAACATAGATATAAAATAAAAGCAAGAGGCGGCCATTCAGCATATACAGACCACAAGCCCCTCCTGGGTTTGTTTAAGGAGGTTCGGGCGATTCCCCACTTGGTGTATTCCTGCATTCGGCATTGGGCACTGCTCCTGGCAGCTTACAAATATGTGTTGGAACTGGCCCTACCGAACTTTAGGAATTACTACTGGGCGGCAAATATAGCCATGATCAGGAAGTGGGTAGTAGGGGAGGGGTCGGTGTGGGAGCAGGTGGAGGTGGCATCGTGAAGGGGCACAAGTTTCGGAGCACTGGTAACAGCACCTCTGCCATTCTCACTGACTCGGTACTCCACAAGCCGGTGATGGTAGCAGCGCTGAGAGTATGGGGGCGGGGGTGGAAGCATATTGGAGTGGAGAGAGCTTTGGTGTGGGCTCCAATTTGTGGTAACCACTGGTTTGTGTCAGGGAGACTGGATGGGGGTTTTCGGAGGTGGCAGAGAGCAGGGATTGAGAGGCTGGGGAATCTGTTTATCAATGGGAGCTTTCCTTGTTTGAAGGATTTGGAAGAGGTGTTTGAATTGTCAGGTGGGAATTGGTTTTGTTATCTGCAGGTGAGAGACTTTTGTACGAAGGCAGGTTTTGACCTTTCAGCTTCTACCGCCCCAGGTGATACAGGATAGGGTAGTCTCAAAAACGGGAGTGGGATAGTCTCAAAAATGGGAGTGGGGAAAGGGAAGGTCTCGGATATTTATAAAGAGCTCATGGAGTGGGAGGGAACACAGGTAGGGGAGATAGAGCACAAGTGGGTAAGGAGCTAGAGGCTGGTCTGTGGGAGGATGCCCTGAGTAGAGTCAACATGTCCTTATCATGTGCCAGGCTCAGCCTGGTACAATTCAAGGTGGTTCGCCGGGCACACATGACGGGATCAGCGAGAGGAGATGGAGGGACTGGGGAATTGTGTGTATAAGCCATGTTGGCTGGGTATGTTTGTTGGTTGGGGTGGGGGGGGGGGGGGGGGGGGGGGGGGGGGTGTTATGCACTGAATTATGCAGAGTTGCACTTCATGGACTCCTTGCCGGTCACAGTGACCTAGATGAAGGTGTGGACACAAATGAACCCACTGTTGACCAGGCTCCCCCACATAGTACGTCATGCCGTCCCAGATGATCTGCATGCATTCACCACGAAGGTGACAGAGCTCAGTGTCGTGGGTCGCATTGTGCTATGGGGCTCCTGGGGGGACTTGCAATCCTGCAAGGCCTCCACAGTGGACACCCGTGAGGGTCTTGAGGATGCAGATGTTGGCCCGGAGGTATGTATGGTGGCCCAGGATATTGGCAAAACAATGTACACGGTGCCAGGAGCAGGTCCAGTCCACCCATGTGAGTGGCCGGGCTGACTGTGGTCTCGCCTCCATGTGTATTTCGCTGGGCCTTTCCAAGAACCATAAACTTGCTCATCATAGACATCCATTCAAAGTGGATGGAGATCCACTGCATGTCCACGATGTCATCACCGGATACAATTGTGAAGGTCCGATAAACTTTCAGCACACATGGACTTCCCAAGGTGTGAGTGTCTGACAATGGCACGGTTTTCATGCGCGTGGAATTCGCCAGTTTCATGAAGATGATTGGAGTCCGCCATGTAGTAGCTGCACCTTGCCACCCATCCTCCAACGGATTGGCCAAACGGACGATGCAGACTTTTAAGCTAGGAATGCGGAATCAGACCTCCGGTTCCCCAGAGACCCGTCTGGCTTTTCCTCTTCAATTACTGCACCACGCTTCATGCCACTACCGGGGTAGCACTGCTGGAGCTGTTAATGGGCTGTCGGCTCCATACGTTTTAAAAAAATATATATTTTCAATTTAAATAAAACTTGGCGTTCAATATTTACAGTTCATGCAGTTCTTATGTACATACAGTCATTCTTGGTGTTCTCCCCTCCCCCCCCCCCTTCTGTTGCAGGCCTTGCGGGTTTGGTGGGGGGGGCCTTCCTGACCCCTCCCCATTCCCCCCCTGTAGTTCCCCTGAGTTTCCTCTGCTCTATACCCCCCCCCCCCCCCCCCCCCCCCCAGAGTTGTGTATTGCTGTCTGTTCTCTCCCGTCTCTCGCTCTTTCCCTAGTCGCTGTTGACCTCAAACTGGTCTTGGAACAGGCCGACGAACTGCCCGCATGGTTTGATGAAGCCTTCTGATCCTCGGATGGTGTACTTGGTCTTCTCCAGATGGAGAAATTCCGTTAGGTCTGCCAGCCAGTCTGCAGCTGTGGGTGGCGCTACTGATCGCTAGCAGAGCAGGATTCTCCGGCATGCTATTAAGGAAGTGAAAGCTAGGGCGCCGTCCCTCTTCCCCATGTTGGCTCTGGCTACTCTCATACCTCTGCAATGTTGATTTGGGGATTCTTGGATTCTCGGGCACAGCTTCACCCTCACCCCCACAACCTTGGACATTGCCTCGGAGAAGGCTGTCCAGAACCCAGCAAGTTTGGGACAAGCCCAGATCATGTGGGCATAGCTGGTCAGGCCTCCCTGACACGTTCACATTTATGTTCCACCTCCGGGAAGAACCTGTTATTTGGGTTCTAGTTAGGTGTACTATGGGCACCACTTTAAACTGCATGAGGTTGAGCCTTGTACAGGAGGAAGTGGAGTTGAATCTGGTCAGTGCTTCGCTCCAGAATCCCCAGCCACTTCTAGCCCCAGTTCACCTCCCCATTTTCATTTGACTTTGTCCAATGGCAGTCTCGCCCTGTCCAGTACTGTTCTCAGATTTTCCCGCAGTTTCCTCCTTCCATATTGTCTGTGTTTATCGGGTCCTCCAGTAATGTGGTTCCCAGGGCCTGGGGTATCATAATCTTTCCTTGCAGAGAAAGTGCTTTACCTGGAGGTGTCTACGTTCCTGTCCTGTCGGTAGTTCCAGGTCCTCCGTCTGTTCGCTCAGTGTCTCTAGTCTGTCTCCCATGTAAAAGCCTCTAACTGTTATTGTTCTCCCGTCCTGTCTCCATTTTTTGAAGGTGGTGTCGAGCACGGCTCAAGGGAACTTCATTACTGGTGTGGTTTCCGCAGATGGGGGCCATGGGGGGCATCTCGGTCAGACCGAAATGCTGCCTCATCTGGTTTCATGTCCTTTGTGTAACTACCATCACTGGGCAGGATGCGTGTTTCATAGCGGGGGGAGGGAATGGGAGCGCTGCCGTGTCTAGGGCCCGGAGGATCGTTCCCTTGCAGGAGGACTCCTCCATTCTCACCCATCACATGATGGGTTTGTGTATCCATCCCCTCACTCCTCTCTCCCGTTGCTGCCCAGTGTAAGTTTGGAAATTCGGTATTGCCAGGCCTCCCATGACTTTCCTCCTCTGCAATGTTGATTTGGGGATTCTTGGATTCTATCTGGATGCCTAGGTAACGCAATTTGTTTTGGGCTAGTTTGAATGGGAGTTCCTCCAGCTCTGTTCCCCCCTCCCTCCCCCCGCTTGGGTTCACCAGGAATGCCTCATCCTTGCTTAGGTTACGTTTATAGCCTGAGAAGGCTCCAAACTCTTTCAGGAGCTGTATGATTGCTCTCAGGCCTTCCTGTGGTTCCGAGACGTAGAGGAGCAGGTCATCCGCATAGAGTGAGACTCTGTGCTCTCTGTCTCCTCTTTGGATGCTCCTCCAGATTTTTGCGACTCGCAAGGCGATCGCTAGGGGTTTAATTGCTAGGTCAAACAGGAGCGGGTACTATGGGCATCCCTGCCGAGTGCCTCTGTGCAGCTGGAAGTATTCAGAGATGGTGGTGTTGGTTTCAATGCTCGCCTTGTACAGGAGTTTCAACCATGAGGTGAACCCTGCCCCCAGCCCAAACAGCTCCAGTACCTTGAGGAGGTACTTCCACTCAATTCTGTCAAAGGCCTTTTCTGCCTCCAGAGAGATGATCACTGTCACAATAAACATCTATGTATATATTGGAGTGCAGACACGCAGTGATTGACACACAGGATGACCAGTGAGCACACAGAACAGAGCAGCCAATCACCAGACAGAACACTACCACGATAAAGCCAGAGGGCACCAGTTTTCCCGCTCTCCCGGGATCCAGCCTCTGAGACAGTCAGAGCTCGTGAGCATTAACCTGAGCAAACACCACGTGGTAGTCAGTAAGTCTAGTCAGGCTAGTATCAGGTCTCCAGTCAAGTCAGCATTGTGTCAACCCACAGTTGAATATGTATAATAGTTTAGATGTTAAATAAAATCGTGTTGCATCTTATCCAGTATTAGAGGTCTGTCTCTCGCTACACTGCATCAAGTGCAGTCCACATCGACCCAGCCTACCTAACACATCATGGTACCAGTGAGTGATGCTGAAAATTGAGGAACCTACCTTGTGTGAATCAGCGTTGACCAGCAATCAGCCATCCGGTGACATAGAAAACATCCGCCCTCCTCCGCAGCTCCGTATTGCCAGCAACCTCGGTGCAAATTGGAAGATCTTCAAACAAAAGTTCCAACTCTATCTCGAAGCCACTGACCTCGAGGCCGCATCGGACACCAGGAAGATCGCACTATTCCTCTCCACAGCGGGGGACCACGCCATCCACATCTACAACTCCCTTACATTCGCTGAAGGCGAAGACAAGACGAAGTTTAAAACAGTCCTGCTGAAGTTCGACAGCCACTGCGATATTGAGGTGAATGAGAGCTTTGAACGGTACGTTTTCCAGCAGAGGTTTCAGGGTAAGGATGAACCTTTTCAGTCCTTTTTAACCCATCTCCGCATCCTCGCGCAGTCATGTAACTATGACTCGACAACTGATTCCATGATCCGGGATCAGATCGTTTTCGGGGTCCACTCCGATTCCCTTCGCCAGCAGCTTCTGAAAGTTAAGCAGCTCACCCTCACCATCGCTATCGAAACCTGCGTCCTCCACGAACATGCTAACAATCGGTACTCCCACATCAGGGCAGGAGAAACTGCAAAGCTAGCCTCCCACGAGGTGGAACGGGTGCAGGCTATCGCACAAATGCAAGCCCTAAGTATCGACAAGAGTGGCCATTTTGCGTGCTTTTCCCAGGCCCCTGCGCATGCGCGCCACGACCGAGGGGACGGCGAGACCGACGACCAGCCTGCGCAAGTGCGTACGTCATTCGACCGCACTGCGCATGCGTGTTAGCGCACGGAACGTGCTGACGTTGGCGTCATGACATGTTGCTCTTTGTAAGGGCCGGTGCAAACTCGATGGGCCGAATGGCCTCCTTCTGCACTGTAAATTCTAGGGGCAGCACGGTAGCATGGTGGTTAGCATAAATGCTTCACAGCTCCAGGGTCCCAGGTTCGATTCCCGGCTGGGTCACTGTCTGTGATAAACTGTCTGTGATGACCCGATAAACACAGACAATATGGAAGGAGGAAACTGCGGGAGTCTGCACGTCCTCCCCGTGTGTGTGTGGGTTTCCTCCGGGTGCTCCGGTTTCCTCCCACAGTCCAAAGATGTGCGGGTTAGGTGGATTGGCCATGCTAAATTGCCCGTAGTGTCCTAAAAAGTAAGGTTAAGGGGGGGGTTGTTGGGTTACGGGTATAGGGTGGATACGTGGCTTTGAGTAGGGTGATCATTGCTCGGCACAACATCGAGGGCCGACGTATGTTCTATGTCCGAATTGTGGCTCTGCCCATTTAAAGCGGCAATGTCAGGCAAAATCCCGACGACGAGTGGTGTGCTGTCCTCACAGTCAACAAGGCTCGCATCCGGTTCAAACTGGACACTGGCGCATTGGCGAACCTCATCTTGAAATCCAATTTTGACACCATCCACATCAGACCAAACATTCTTCCACCGGCCTGCCAGCTCTTTGACTACAATGGCAATGCCATAGCTGCCAGTGGCTCATGCCAACTCGGAGTTTCCAATCAGTCATTTAAAGCGACACTGCGATTTGAGATTGTAGGACCTGACAGAGCATCCCTGCTCGGTGCTCGGGCCTGCAAACTCCTGAACCTGGTTCAGCGAGTCCACACCATGTCATCCTCACAGGCGACGGCCCCACCTAATGAAAACTTCCAGGCTGAAATTGATGACATCATCACGCAGTACCACAGCGTGTTTGTCGGAATGGGCACGCTCCCATACCGATACAAAATCCTGCTCAAACCAAACGCCACCCCTGTGATTCACGCACCACGTCGGTTGCCTGCACCCCTCAAGGACCGCCTCAAGCAGCAATTACAGGACCTCCAGGACCAGGGCACCAGGGCATCATATCAAAGGTCACAGAACCCACAGACTGGGTCAGTTCCATGGTTTGCATCAAGAAGCCGTCAGGGGAGCTTCGAATCTGCATCGACCCCAAAGATCTAAACCGCAACATCATGAGGGAACATTACCCAATACCAAAACGAGAGGAGTTGACCAGCAAGATGGCTCATGCCAAATTCTTTACAAAGCTGGACGCCTCCAAGGGGTTCTGGCAAATACAGCTGGACGCATCCAGTCGCAAGCTGCGCACATTCAATACCCCATTCGGTCGCTACTGCTACAACCGGATGCCTTTTGGCATCATCTCTGCCTCAGAGGTATTTCACCGTATCATGGAACAGATGATGGAGGGCATCGAGGGGGTGCGCGTGTATGTTGACGATGTCATAATCTGGTCCACAACTCCTCAAGAACACATCGATCGCCTCAAGCAGGTATTCCACAGAATCCACGAGCATGGCCTCCGACTCAACAGGGCCAAGTGCTCGTTCGGTCAATCAGACATCAAATTCCTTGGTGACCACATCTCACAGCAAGGCGTGCGGCCAGATGCTGACAAGGTTTCGGCGATCAACACCATGAAGACCCCAGAGGACAAGAAGGCGGTCCTCCACTTTCTAGGGATGGTCAACTTCCTCGGTAAGTTCATTCCCAACATGGCGTCCTACACCACAGCCCTCCGCCATCTCGTCAAAAAGTCGACGGAATTCCAGTGGCTGCCTGCTCATGAGAAAAAATGGCGTGAGCTGAGGGCAAAACACACCACAGCCCCGGTTCTGGCGTTTTTCGACCCTACCAAGGAGACCAAAATAGCCACTGACGCGAGCCAGGACGGTATTGGGACGGTGCTCCTCCAACGGGATGACTCCTCCTCCTGGGCCCCAGTTGCGTATGCCTCCAGAGCCATGACGCCCACTGAGCAACGGTATGCTCAGATTGAGAAGGAATGCCTGGGCCTCCTAACGGGAATCGACAAATTTCACAACTATGTTTATGGTCTCCCAAAATTCACGGTCGAGACAGACCACAGACCACTAGTCCACATAATCCAGAAGGATTCAAATGACATGACGCCCCGGTTGCAACGAATCCTTCTCAAGCTACGCCGCTACGACTTTGAACTTGTCTACATGCCAGGCAAAGAACACATTGTTGCAGATGCCCTTTCCAGGTCTATCACCACACCGTGTGAGCAAACTGACTTTGTCTGCCAAATCGACCCGCAGGTACAATTGGGTGCCACCAACCTTCCGTCCTCTGATGAAAGGGTCATTCATATTCGTGAGGTAATGGCCAAGGATCCTCTGCTACAGCGTGTGATGCAGCACCTCACGAATGGCTGGCAGAAGGGACAGTGTCCCCAGTTTTACAACGTCAAGGATGACCTGACGGTGGTGAATGGCATCCTCATGAAGCTTGATAGGATTGTGATTCCGCAGAGAATGCGAGCTATGGTGCTCGGCCAACTCCATGAGGGTCACCTGGGGTCGAGAAATGTCGACGCAGAGCTCGGGAGGCAGTCTATTGGCCGGGCATCAGCCAGGACGTTGCCAACACAGTCCTCAACTGCCCTACGTGTCAGAAATTTCAGCCAGCTCAACCCAAAGAAACCCTGCAGCAACATGAGATAGTGACCTCCCCATGGTCCAAAGTCGGTGTCGACCTTTCCCATGCCAAGGGGCGTGATTATGTCCTCCGGGTCGACTACTTCTCCAATTACCCCAAAGTGGTGAAACTGTCTGACCTCACGTCGGCGGCGATGATTAAAGCCTGCAAAGAAACATTTGCCAGGCATGGGATACCGCTCATGGTGATGAGTGACAACAGTCCCTGTTTTTACAGCCAGGAATGGTCTGATTTGTCCGGCTATACAACTTTCATCACGTCACCTCCAGCCCCCACTACCCGCAGTCAAACGGGAAGGTCAAGAAAGGGGTCCATATCGTCAAGAGATTACTATGCAAGGCTGCAGATTCAGGCTCCGACTTCAACCTGGCACTGCTGGCGTACAGAGCAACCCGCTGTCCACTGGGTTGTCTCCAGCGCAGATGCTCATGAATCGCACTCTGCGAACCACGGTTCCAGCCATCCATGTTCCAGACCTTGACTACCTCATGGTCATACAAAAGATGCAGCAGTCTCGGACCCAACAGAAATCAGCATACGACTCTCATGCCACGGATCTCCCCGAGCTGGTCCCAACTGATTGTGTTCGTTTACAGTTGCCTGACGGCGGCTGGTCCGCCACAGCTGTGGTGGTCAAGCAAGTGGCCCCGAGATCGTTCCTCATCCGTATGGCTGATGGCTCCTTCCTACGACGCAACAGACAGGCGCTGCGCAGAGGTCCACGCCCGCCACCCAACCGTGATGTCCTGCCTCACACAATGCTTCCTCCGGACGTGCCCTACCACGAGGCCACTAATCTACCAGCAATCCTGCCGACCCCTGCGCCCGCCGCATTGGCAGCGGTCCCGCCTATCCAGGTGCAGGCGGCCCCTGATCCACCCTTGAGGCGGTCAACCAGAATTCGTCGCCCGCCACAGAGACTAAACTTATAGACTGAACGTTTGCACAATTTTGTTGCCTCATCGTTTTAACCTCTGTAAATATCGTTTTTACCATTTCATCTGCCCTATATCTGCACTAGCGACGCCCTCCTATGTATATAAGTTCATTTTATCACAGTCTGTATATAGTCATGCACATATACACATCCACATGCACCTTAATATTTATTATCTGAACACAAACAATATTTTAAAAAAGGGTGGGAGATGTCATAATATACATTTATGTATATAATGGAGTGCAGACAGGCAGTGATTGACACACAGGATGACCAGTAAGCACACAGAACACAGCAGCCAATCATCAGACAGGACAGGACTCAATCTGTTGGACCATTACCTCATGCTGTGTATGGAGGATTTGAACGCAAAACTGGCTGGCTACTCATTCACGAAACTAGGTATGAGCCACTCATATCTTCAGTTGGAGCTGGATAGCGCATCTCGAAAGTACATGACCATAAATACCCATAGGGGACTACATGAGCATTCTCATCTGCCCTTTGGGGTCTCTTCTGTTTGTGCAACATTTCAGAGAGTGATGGAATGCATCCTCCAAGGGCTACCCAAGTGGCAGGAAACATGGATGATGTGCTCATTATGGGAGCCACTGAGGAGGACCACTTAGACAATCTGGAAGAAGTCCTCAGGCGATTCTCTCAAGCGGATGTCCGCCTGAAGAGAGGCAAATGTTCCTTTCAAGCAAAGACAGTTATGTACCTGGATTACCACTTAAACAAAGGTGGCTTGCACCTAGTGGAAGAAAAGGTCAAGACCCGAAGGAGAACCTCGACACTACAAAACACGAGAGAATTGAGCTTGTTTTTGAGACTAGTAAATTTTTGTTTAATAAATTTAGAATACCCAGTTCTTTTTTTCTAATTAAGGGGCAATTTAGCGTGGGCAATCCACATACCCTGCACATAAAACAAAGAACAATACAGCAGAGGAACAGGCCCTTCGGCCCACCAAGCCTGCACCAACCAATCTTTTTGAGTTGTGGGGGTGAGACCCATGGAGGATCGAACCCGGGTCCTCGACGCCATGAGGCAGCAGTGCTAACCATTGCGCCACCATGCTGCCCTAGGACTCATAAATTATGATGGGAAGTTTATTCCTAATTTGGCCACCCTGCTGGCACATCTTCACATCTTATTAAAGAAGAATCAAAAGTTGACTTGGGGAGCTCCACAAGAGATGTTTATCAGGTGAAGAGACAGCTGTTATCCTCCCAGTTTTTAAAAAATAAATTTTGAGTACCCAATTCATTTTTTCCAATTAAGGGGCAATTTAGCGTGGCCAATCCATCTACCCTGCACATCTTTGGGTTGTGGGGGTGAAACCCACGCAACACAGGGCAGATGTTTAACCTCCATATGGATAGTGACCCAAGCCGGGATCAAATCTGGGTCCTCGGCATCGTGAGACCATAAGACCATAAGACATAGGAGCAGAATTAGGTCACTTGGCCCATTGAGTCTGCACCATCATGCAATCATGTCTGATATTTTCTCATCCCCATTCTCCTGCCTTCTCCCCATAACCCCTGATCCCCTTATTAATCAAGAACCTATCCATCTCTGCCTTAATGTCGCTCAGTGATTTGGCCTCCACAGCCTTCTGCGGCAAAGAGTTCCACAGATTCACCACCCCCTGGCTGAAGAAAATCTTCCGCATCTCTGTTTTAAGGGATCGTGCCTTTAGTCTGAGATGGTGTCCCCTGGTTCTAGTTTTTCCTACAAGTGGAAACATCCTCTCCACGTCCACTCTATCCAGGCCTCGTAGTATCCTGTAAGTTTCAATAAGATCCCCATCAAGGGAACAGGAACAAAAACCTCGGGAGCACCGTCATCTTAACGGACTACACCCTCCCCGCCAGTGACAGCGGTAACATATCCCACCTCTTAAACTCCTCCTCCATCTGCTCCACCAACCTTGTGAGGTTGAGCTTGTGCAGGGCCCCCCAGCTCCCAGCCACCTGGACCCCTAGGTACCTGAAGCTCTTCCCTGCCTGCTTCAGTGGGAGCCTACCAATCCCCTCCTCTTGATCCCCCGGATGCACCACAAACAACTCACTCTTGCCCATGTTCAACTGACACCCAGAGAAACCCCCGAATTCACTAAGAATCCTCATCACCTCCGGCATCCCCCCCATCGGGTCCGTCACATACAGCAACAGGTCGTCCGCGTACAACGACACTCGATGCTCCTCCCCACCCTGCACCAGGCCCCTCCAGTTCCCTGACTCCCTCAATGCCATGGCCAGGGGCTCAATCGCCAACGTGAAGAGCAAGGGGGACAGGGGGCACCGGTACAGTCAAAAGTACTCCGACCTCCTCCTATTTGTGACTACACTCGCCATCAGGGCCTCGTAGAGCAGCCTCACCCACCGGATAAACCCCTCCCCAAACCCAAACCTCTCCAACACCTCCCACAAATACTCCCACTCAACCCTATCAAAGGCCTTCTCCGCATCCAATGCCACCACTATCTCCGCCTCCCCTTCCATGGCCGGCATCATAATGACATTGAGGAGCCTTCGCACATTCGTATTCAACTGCACGCAATCCTCTATTCTAGTGGCCAGGATCTTTGCCAGCAGCTTAGCGTCGGCGTTTAGCAGCGAAACGGCCTATATGACGCGCACTGCAGAGGGTCCTTGTCCCGCTTCAGGATCAAGGAAATCAGCTCCCGTGGCATAGTTGGGGGAAAAGCCCCCCCCCCTCCCTTCCCTCGTTAAAGGTCCGGACCAACAGGGGGCCCAACAGGTCCAAATACCTTTTATAAAATTCCGCCGGAAACCCGTCCGGCCCCGGCGCCTTCCCCGACTGCATGCTCCCTCTCCCTTTAACCACCTCCTCCAGCTCGATCGGCGCCCCCAGTCCCTCTACCTACTCCTCCTCCACCCTCGGGAATCGCAGCTTGTCCAAGAAGCGCCCCATTCCACCCCTCCACCGGGGGTTCCGACTGGTACAGTTCCCCATAGAAGTCTCTGAAGACCCCATTAACATCTACTCCCCTCCGCACCACCTTCCCAGCTTTATCCGTCACTCCCCCAATCTCCCTGGCCGCGTCCCGCTTTCGGAGCTGGTGTGCCAGCATCCTGCTCGCCTTCTCCCCATACTCATACAAACACCACCCCCTGTGCTTTCCTCCACTGAGCTTCCGCCTTTCTGGTAGTCAATAGGTCGAATCTGGCCTGAAGACTACGCCTCTCCCCCAGCAATCCCTCCTCTGGGGCCTCCGCATATCTCCTATGCACCTGCACCATCTCCCCTATCAATCTCTCCCTCTCCCTCTGCTCCCCCCTCTCCCTATGGGTTCGGATGGAGATCAATTCTCCCCATCATCGCCGCCTTCAGTGCCTCCCAGACCGTCCCCACTCGGACCTCCCCATTGTCATTGGCCTCAAGGTACCTCTCGATACACCCCCGAACCCTCTCGGTCACCTCCTCATCTGCCAGCAGCCCCACCTCCAAGCGCCAGAGCGGACGTTGGTCCCTCTCTTCCCCCAGCCCGAGGTCCATCCAGTGCGGGGCATGACCTGAAATGGCAATGGCGGAGTATTCCACATCCTCCACCCTTGAAACCAACCCCCTGCTCAGGACAAAAAAAATCAATCCTCAAGTAGGCCTTATGTATGTGGGAGAAAAACGAGTATTCCCTGGCCCTTGGCCTCGCAAATCTCCATGGGTCCACCCCCCCCCCCCATCTGGTCCATGAATCCCCTCAGCACCTTAGCCGCCGCCGGCCTCCTATTCGTCCGGGACTTGGATCGATCCAATGGGGGATCCAGCACCGTGTTGAAGTCCCCCCCCCCATGATCAGGCCCCCCACCTCCAGGTCCGGAATGCGGCCCAACATACGCCGCATAAACCCCGCATCATCCCAATTTGGGGCGTAAACATTCACCAACACCACCCGCTCCCCCTACAGCTTGCCACTCACCATCACATATCTCCTGCCACTGTCAGCCACCACATTTAATGCTTCAAACGACACCTTCTTCCCCACCAGGATCGCCACCCCCCATCTCTTCTCATCCAGCCCTGAGTGAAATACTTGGCCCACCCATCCCTTCCTCAGACGAACCTGGTCCGCCACCTTCAGGTGTGTCTCCTGGAGCATGGCCACATCCGCCTTCAGCCCCTTCAGGTGCGCAAATACCCGGGCCCGTTTGACCGGTCCATTCAGCCCCCTCACATTCCAGGTTATCAGCCGGATCAGAGGGCTCCCTGCCCCCCTCCCCTGCCGATTAGCCATACCCCATCCCTTGCCCACCCCCGGCCAGCATCCCCCGCTCTGCCAGTTTCCCACGGCGGCAACTCCCCCCCTCCAGCACCCCCTGCGTCCTCCAGCTCCTTCCTGACCGTTTCAGCAGCAACCCGGTACCCCCCCCGGCACCAGGCTAGGACCCCTCCTAGCCGCGCCCCTCGCTCCATAGCACTCTCGTGAGCCAGCTAACTTTTGCTGACCCCGGCGACTCCCGCCCTACCTACGGCTCCTCCCCACGTGGGACTACCCCTCCTCCATCTTGCACGGGAAAAGAAAACAGCCAACAACGACTCGTGCTTCTCAGCCCCGACCCCGCCCCCACCATCTCCCAGCGCGGGAAACCCGCTTTCGCCCTGCCCGGCCCCGCCTCCTCTAGGGCAACTCCCATTGTCAGTCCCCCCCACCAGCCCCCCGAACTCCCGTTTACCCCCCTGCCCGAACCCATCCACCAGACCCCTACAGAAAAACCCATACAGAAAAGACAAACCGACATCACCCCACCCACCCTAAGGCCAACCCACATCTTACATTAAACCAAGCAAATACAAATACAGTATTATACAGCATCCCCCATCTTAGACCCTCAGTTTGAGTCCAATTTCTCGGCTTGCACAAAGGCCCACGCCTCCTCCGGGGACTCAAAATAATGGTGCCGACCGTAGGGGTCGACTTCCCACAGATGCGCCGGCTGCAACATGCCGAACTTCACACTCCGTCTGTGGAGCACCGCCTTCGTCCGGTTAAACCTGGCCCTCCGCCTCGCCACCTCCGCACTCCAGTCCTGGAAGATCCGCACCTCCGTGTTCTCCCACTTGCTGCTCTGCTCCTTCTTGGTCCACCGGAGCACACACTCACGATCCACAAACCGATGAAACCGCACCAACACCGCCCGCGGCGGCTCGTTCGGCTTGGGCTTCTAACTCCAGGGGCCCCTGGAAGGACCCAGCCCCCCCCCCCCCCCCCCCCCCCCCCCGAGTTTAACACAACCGCCACATAGGCCGCCAGGTCCGACCCCTCCAGCCCCTCCGTGAGACCCAGGATCCACAAATTCTTCCTCCTCGTCCGGTTGTCCAGCTCCTCGAACTGCTCCTGCCATCTTTTATGGAGCGCCTCGTGCACCTCCACCTTCCCCGCGATGGCCACGGTCTCATCCTCCCTTTCGAAGGCCTGCTTCTGCAGCTCCCGGATCGCAGCTCCCTGGGCTATCTGGGTCTCCATCAGCTCCCTGGTGGTTACCTTCAACGACTCCAGCAGCTCCAACTTAAGCTCCTGGAAGCAGCGCAGCAGAGTCGCCTGCTGCTCCTGAGCCCACTGCCTCCAGTCCTCCGGGTCTCTGCCGGCTGCCATTTTGTCTTCCTTCCCCCGCTTTTTCAGGGGTGCTTTCTCCGTTTTTCTCCTTACCCCACTCCTGGTCCGGACCATAGGACCGTAGGGGTCGACTCCTGCCATCTTCCCACATCGGGATTTGCCGACACAGCTCCATTGGGGGCCCTGAAAAGAGCCCCAAAGTCCGTTTTCAGCGGGAGCTGCCGAATGTGCGGCTTAGCTCCGCATTGCCGCCACCGGAAGTCGCCTCCCTCCCTTCTTAAACAGCAGTGTTACACAGTAAGAAGTCTTACAACACCAGGTTAAAGTCCAACATGTTTGTTTCAAACACTAGCTTTCGGAGCACTACTCCTTCCTCAGGTGAATGTTACAGGTGTTACATTAATCACTTTCTAGTCCTCTGGGACTCTTCCTGCCTCCGGTGATTCCTGAAAGATCATCTCTAATGCCGCCATCATCTCTCCCCTTATTGCATTTTTAGTTATTCTCTGCTCGCTTTAAAATTTTTCCCAATCCTCTGGCTTCCCACTAATCCTTGCCACTTTGTATGCACTGTGAGGCAGCAGTGCTAACCACTGCGCCACTGTGCTGTCCACATTATCCTCCGAGGTGTTGGCCAATTAAGATCCTCCCCAACTGCTCTTCCTCACATGTGACGCCTTCCCATCAGGATTGGCGGGGGGGGGGGGGGGGGGGGGGGGGGGTTGCTGTCCCATTGATGGGATGATGTCATGGAATGTCCTGTAGCTTACACTTCCATAACCCTAGCAGATGTGGAACACTGCCACGCCCAAATTGAGAAAGAAGCCTTGGCCGTGATATATGCGGTGATGTCTATGGGCAGCATTTTTTCATCATCATGGACCATAATCCACTGCTGTGTCTTTTCAAGGTGGACAAGGGGATTCCCTCCTATAGCTTTGGCCCGAAAACACTGAGCTCTATTGCTAGCAGCGTACGAATATACATTTCAACATTGACCAGTGGTCCAAATAGAACATGCTGACGCCCTCAATTGTCTTCCGCTGCCTGTGAGCCCCCCGACGCCCACTCTCCACCAGTGGTGGACAAAATTGTGGCGGCTTTAAATTTCATAGATACTCTGCCAGGAACAGCTGCACAGATTCGCACATTGTATTACATGGTGGATTACAGGGAACCACCACCCTCCCCTGCAGCACTATGTCATGAAGCAGCAGGACCTGAGTGTAGAGGATCCTCCTGTGGGGAGCTCACGTGGTCATCCCTTGACCAGGTCAAGAATCAATCCTGCAGGACCTGCATAGTGGGAACCCAGGGGCTATGAATGTGTTGGCGAAGTGTTAGGTCTGCTGGCCACGGATCGATGGTGACATTGAGCGAGTGGTGAGAAGATGCCCAGCATGTCAGGAGCCTCAGAAACACCCTCCTCAGCATCGCTTCATCCAGGGGCATGGCCCGCTAATCATATGCAAATAGTGTTTACTGTACTGCTGTCGAGGCGATGGAGAATTGCAATTTGGCGTGAAACCAGCGCTGGCCTTGGTGGTGCGCATGATTGGCACCACCTTCTGTTCCTGCATGCAGTTGGACTCCTCCAACTGCACATGTAGGTACTGGATGCTCACTGACACCCCCTCATATAGTCTCTGACTCTGCAACTGCATCTTCTCAATAGATGGGACCGTCCGTTCCAGAAGCCCAAAACCCTTTTGGACAGCAGCTCATTCCTGGGATCGGCCCACCCTCAAATTGTTCACCCTATCGGGTGTTCCTACCTCTCCCTGCTATACCGGATCAGAGATGAGGGTGGTGTGGGGGTGAGGCTGGTGTAGGGTGAGAGTGGGGGTGAAGGTGGGCCTGAGGGTGGTGTGGGGGTAGTGTGTGTGTGTGTGTGTGGTGAGGATGGGGGTGAGGGTGCAAGGTGAGGGTGGTGTTGGGTGGGGGTTGACACACACGTCACAGGGAAATGCAACTCAGCAGGGCCTCTCTTCCTCACCATCCCGGTGACCTCTGGGCCGCTGACCACTTCTAGGTCCCTCTGCTCTGCCATGGTCAAGGGCCACAAGTCTGGGCGGGGAGGGGGGGGGGGGGTGCAGCCCAGGGGGTGCGTGGCTGGTGACCTCAGTGGCCGGGACATGGTGGCCGGTATGGGTGCCGGCATGTGGTGCGGGGTGGGGGTTTGGTCACCCTCCAGGTTGTGGGGGGGGGGGGGGTAAGGTTATGGAACATAGAACATACAGTGCAGAAGGAGGCCATTCGGCCCATCAGGTCTGCACCGACTCACTTAAACCCTCTCTTCCACCCTATCCCAATAACCCCCCTTTAGCCACTAAGGGCAATTTAGCATGGCCAATCCACCTAACCTGCACGTTGATGTACCATCAATTGTACGCGAGGCGAGTGATTTACCAAAGTCTGGCTTTAATTGACTAGAACACAGCTCTGCGATCGTCTACAATGGAAAGGGACGATCGTCAGGCGTCTGACCATTTATACCTTGTTAATAGAGGCGTGGTTAACTCAGCCTCTCAGCCAATCGGTCGAGAGGCACATGACCGACCAGGGCCAATGGTAAGCCGACGTTCTGGCCCAATGGCAGACGAGTATGCAGATCATATCACCACACACGTCTTTGGAGTGTGGGAGGAAACCGGAGCCCCTGGAGGAAACCCACGCAGACACGGGGAGAACGTGCAAACTCTACATAGACAGTGACCCAAGCCGGGAATCGAACCTGGGATCCTGGCGCTCTGAAGCCACAGTGCTAATCACTTGTGCTACCGTGCTGCCCATCAATATGCAGAATGTTATGGAAGATTTTGGGTGTGTGGGGTGGGGGTTAGTGCCAGGCACACAGTGCTGCCGACTCACCCTGGCCACCCTGTGGAGGTCGTGCAGTTTTTTCCGGCACTGCTGGCCGGTCCAGACAGTGTTGTTGTTGGCGCTGACCTGCAACCTGGTACGGTGAATGGCGGCAGCTGGCAACCTCCTTCCTGGGTTGGGGTACATGGTCAACCGCCTATCCTCCACCGTGTCCAGGTGGGTCTCCATCCGGCATCGGTGAAATGTGGTGCTGCACGTCTTGCTGCCATCTTGTTGGCTGGATGGTGTGTGTGGGGCGTGAAGGGTGTATATGAGGCTGCAGCTTGTCAGCCTCCTAAGTGTCAATCGCAAAACCGGCGAATCCTGCGCCATTTCTCATTGGAATTGATTGTGTTCCACGTGGTGCCGGTGCCCTTAACAGTAGCAGAATTGGTCCAGGTGCGACGCCAGTTTTGCTGTCGTGGACCTCCACGAATCCTGCACTGGCGTCAACACTTAGTCTCAAAAACGGAGAGTCCAGCCCAAGAAATAGAAAAGCAAGTGGTCACTTGGAGTGTTGGGGTTTATTGCAAGAGGATTGGAATATAAAATGAGAGAAATTTTACTACAATTATACCGTGCCTTGGTGAGACGACAGATGAAACCTGACGACCATGTCACGCCTGAACCACGGTGCGAAGCAGCTGGTAAATCCCGCGAGAGGCGTCTCATGGGATTTACCCAGCTCGCCATGCCTCATGAGATCTAACAGGGTTTTGGGAGCTGTCGCAATGTGTATCCCACCCACAATGAAAGGGATTAGAATTTGCAATCTGCATATTAAAATGAGTAGCTCGTCTCTCTTCTAAAATGCACTCGCCAGATCTACCCAAGGTGTTGGGATTGAATCCCTTCATCTCAGGGACCCCAGGTGACCACGGTTAGTACGGTCTCCACAAACGGGGACCGGGCACACCGGCACTTGGGGGGATCTCTCTGAGGTTTGGGGGCACCTGGTTGGCTAGGCTCTTGGCAGGGTGATACCCTAGCAATCCTGATGCCACCTGGGCAGCCTGGCACTGCCAGCTTGGCACCCTGACAGTGCCATCTGGGCACCCTGGCATGGTTACCCGAGTGCCACCATGGCTCTGCCAGGCTGACAAGGGCACTGTCAGACTTGTGGTGCCCAGGTATCATTTTGCTCGGGCTGGGGAATGGGCCCGGGGGTGCCCTGCCCTTATTAGGTGGGGTGTGGGGAGCTCAATGACCCCCTTTTTAGGTGAGTTGGAGGAGCCCGAGGGTCGGGTTGGGGGACTTGAGATCAGCCAGCACTGGGAAACAGCTGGCTAGGCACGCTTGGCACAGAACTCTGTTTCATATCCGTTAAATCGCGCCTGTACATCTTGAGTACTCTGTGCCGTTTTGGTCTCCTTGTTTGAAAAAATATACAATTGCTTTAGAAGCAGATCAGAGGAGGCTCATCGGGCTCATTCCTTGGATGACGTGTTTAAAATAATGAGAGGTGATTTTATTGAAACATGAAGATTGAGAAGGTGGAAATATAGAGGGTGTTTGCACTTGTGGAGGAGACTAAAACTTGGAGACATTGTTTAAAAATAAAACTCACCCTTCTTAGACCGAGATTAGGAGAAACTGGTTCTCCCAAAGAGTCGTTGGTGTTTGGAATTCTCTTCACTAGAAAATAGTGGAGGCTGGGTCTTTGAATTTATTCAAGGCATTAGACAATTAGATGGATTTGTGTTCGGCGACGGTGTCAAGGTTTATGGTGGGAGGCAGACAGGAAAGTGGAGCTGAGACCATAACCAGATCAGCAATGATCTTATTGAATGGCGAAGCAGACTTGAAGGGCCGAATGGCCTTCTCCAGCTCCCATATTCCTCCGTTCCTGTATTCTGCTGGTGCCAGCGGTCGGGTCTGAGAGCTCACTGGATTTGGCCATGTTATGAGGGAAAAAAGTGCACACATTTAAAGGGACCTCAACCAATCTCAGGGCATTTTTGCTTCAGATCACACAAGCCCAAATGCTCATTCTATGACCCCTCTGGGAATCACGATCCATAGTTTTGGAACCCGTGAGTTAAAATGCTTATTTACCAAAAATAGCTAAAGACATCTCACATTTTGCACAATATTATTTTGATGTTGATTTGGTCTTGTCTTTTAAGGTCACAAATACTAATATCTTGAAATGAAAGGCCAGTTATTGTTACTGAAACAGATTTGCAAATTGCTAGATACTTGTAAACTTTAAGCTCAGGTCAAATTGCAAACTTACAACAGCAACAACAATTAATATGAAGTTAATTCCAGAGAAAATGGCTGAATCTTTCTTTCGATAAATTTCACATTTTATAATTTTCAGTTGTCAAGTTTGAAACTTTTAGGTCTTTCCAAACATTCTGATGTATTTTAAAACGTAAAATGGCATAGCAGGTAAACAGTTAAAAATTCAGCCAAAGAAAAGCTGTCAATTTTCTAACTTTTTATTAAATTACCCACTGCAAAATTATTTCAGTAAGAATAAATGTCATTATGCCAACAATTATGTTGTGAATTAATGGCAATTTTGAACTTTAGAATTATACGTGAGCTCGAGAAAGTGAAAGAGCAATAGGAAATAGGAAAATAGAAAGTACAGAATTCAATTTGTCATTTAATTATCTGGACAAAGATGCACGTAAATTGTAAAGCTCATTTCAAAACTAGAGAAATTTAAGCATTACGAAGATGGTATTCACAAAGGAAGAAAATTACAGGCACAAAAGTGTGGATAAAAGGCAGCAGGTTTTGTCACAGCGACAAAATGCATTAGATTTCAGCTCCTGCAAGTTTCCCCAATGTAACAGGGATTTGCAATTCACCTATGGGCAGCACGGTAGCACAAGTGAATAGCACTGTGGCTTTACAGCGCCAGGGTCCCAGGTTTGATTCCCGGCTGGGTCACTGTCTGTGCGAAGTCTGCACGTTCTTCCCGTGTGTGTGTGGGTTTCCTCCGGGTGCTCCGGTTTCCTCCCACAGTCCAAAGACGTGCAGGTTAGGTGGATTGGCTATGTTAAATTGCCCTTAGTGACCAAAAAGGCTAGATGGGGTTATTGGGTTTCGAGGATAGGGTGGAAGTGAGGGCTTAAGTGGGTTGGTGCAGGCTTGATGGGCTGAATGGCCTCCTTCTGCACTGTATGTTTTATGACTGTGACCTAAGCTTGATAGTTAGTGTTTATCCACAAAATCCCTACAGTGCAGAAAGAGGCCACCAAAGAATTCCCCCACCTTATCCCTCTAACCCTGCGCATTGATCATGGCCAATCCACCTAACCTGCATATCTTTGGACGGGATGCAATGTCAAATGCAACTAATTTTCCTGAGTTTGCGTTAAGTTGCAAAGTTCAATTACAAGAACTAGTTGATTTGTAAAAATATACATTTTTATTCAAATGTTTCCATTTTACACATAACATTAAATAATTCCAAAGAACGAAACAGAGTAAAGCACCCTATCCATACATACCACCCCCAAAAATCTAAACTAACCCTTCCCCCTTCCCCTCACACCCTCTCTCCCGTCAGCAACTAATGGTGACCAGCTCTTTGAAAGACACAGTAAATGGCTGCCATCTCCAGTAAAACCTATTGATTGCTCTCCTCATGGTGTACTTGACTTTCTCAAGGTGTAGGAACTCCATCAGATCTCCCAGCCACACTGAGGCACTGGGTGAAGAAACTGACCTCCAACCCAACAGTACTCATCTCAGGGCAATCAGGTAGGTGAAGGGCAGAACATCGGCCCCTGTGCCCACCTGCAGCCCTGGCGATCTGACACCCTAAATGTGGCCAATAAGGGACAGGGCTCCAGCTCAATTTTCAGAATCGCTGACATGGTGATAAAGGAGGAAACCCAGAAACCCACAAGCTTGGGGTAAGACAAAACATGTGCACATGATTGGCCGGACCCACTGCACACGCTGGTACTTGTCCTCTACCCCTGCAAAGAAACGTCTCATTCTGGAATTAGTCAGGCACGTCCTATAAACTACTTTGAATTGGATTAAATCAAGCCTTGCGCGCGAGAATGTGGATTTCTTCTCCTCAGGGCCTCACTCCGCACCAAAATAGGCCCTGACTCCTCCTCCCACCTGACCTGAACCCCTCCATCGAACGGAATCCTCCGACCTAATCCATCCATAAATACCGGAAGTGCTAACTTCCTCTGACCCTGTGAGCAAATGATCCTTCTTCATTAGAGACAGGGAATATCGGGAAAATCTGTTTTGCAAAGTTGCGAACTTGTAAATATCAGAATAAGTCAGATTTCAAGAGCCCAAACTTCTCCAATAGTTTTTCTAGACTGGCAAACCACACCTCCAGGAACAGATCATCCATTCCCTCCAATCCCTTCCTTACCCGCTCCCTGATGTACTGTCAATTACCACGAGACGAGAATGGTGAAACAATCGAGGCTTTATTGCACAAGATGTTGTGCCTCCTGCAGCTGGAACCAGAATAGAAGCAGCGCAGGAGAGCGTACACTTTTATACGCCGCCTGCTGGGAGGAGCCAGCAGGCTGGATTTACTGTGGTACCTGTAATACAGTGGCAGTACCATAATACATGTAATGTGTTACCAGTGGTGTTTACCACACTCCCCGAAAGTGACATCCAATCTCGCAGGCTCAAACAGATGATCCATGCAAATCGGAGCCAGCTTCGATACTGACCCCAATTTAAAATGCTGTTGAAATTGTCTCCATATACTGGCAGGGGAGGGCAGCACGGTGGCCTAGTGGTTAGCACAACCGCCTCACGGCGCTGAAGTCCCAGGTTCGATCCCGGCTCTGGGTCACTGTCCGTGTAGAGTTTGCACATTCTCCCCGTGTCTGTGTGAGTTTCGCCCCCACAACCCAAAAATGTGCAGAGTAGGTGGATTGGCCACGCTAAATTGCCCCTTAATTGGAAAAAATAATTGGGTAATCTAAATTTTGAAAAAAAAGAAAAAAAAAATACTGGCAGGGGATAGTATGGGGGTGGAGCAAAGGGTTTTGCTGCACGCGGACGATTTACTGCTTTACATTTCAAACCCGTTGGAAAGTATTGGGGGGGATTATGGGCACGTTGGAGGAATTTGGCCAGTTCTCGGGATATAAATTGCATATGGGGACGAGCGATGTTTTTCCGATTCAAGCGAGGGGGCAGGAGAAGAGGCTGTGGGAGTTGCCATTGAGAGTGGTGGGGGGGAACTTTCGATATCTGGGTATTCAGGTGCTGTGGGGGAAGGAGCAGCTGCATAAGATGAATTTGGCTTGGTTGGTGGAACAGTTGAAGGGGGATTTTAGGAGGTGGGATGAGCTCCCGCTGTTGCTGGCGGGGCGGGTGTAATCGGTGAAGATGACGGCCCTCCCGAGGTTCTTGTTTGTGTTCCAGAACCTCCCGATCTTTATCCATAAGGCCTTTTTTAGGAGGGTAAATGCGCTGATTTGGGGGTTTGTTTGGGCGGGTAAAGCCACACGAGTGAAGAAGGTGCTGCTGGACGGGGTCGGGGCAGGGGGGGCGGTTAGCCCTTCCAAATTTAATGAATTACTATTGGTCGGTGAATATAGTCATGATGAGGATGTGGGTTGTGGAGGAGGGGTCGGTGCGGGAGTGGATGGAGGCAGCCTCTTGTAAAGACTCAAGTTTGGGCGCACTATTAACGGTGTCTCGCCGGCCAGGTAGGCCATAAATCCGGTGGTGGGGGCCCTGAGGGTGTGGGGACAGTGGCAGCAGCACCTGAGGCTGGAGGGGGGCCTCAGTTTGGGCACCGATCTGTGGAAATCATCGGTTGTCCTGGGAGGGCCCGACAGGAGGTTTCGGGGTGGCAACAGGTGGGGATTGAGCGGTTTGGGGATCTATTCGTTTGGGCAGCTTCTGGAGCTTGGAGGGGTTGGTGGAGGAATTTGAGTTGCCCGCCGCAATGGGTTCCAGTATTTACGGTGAGAGATTTTATCCGGAAGCAGGTACCGTCCATTCCTCACCAGCCGCCCCAGGGGCTGCAGGACAAGGTGGTGTCAAAAACAGGGATAGGGGAGGGTAAAGTGTCAGAAATGTACAAGGAATTGATGGATTGGGAGGGAGCCCCGATAGGGGTAGTGAAGTGTAAGTGGGAGGAAGAGTTGCGGAGGGAGTTGGAGGCTGGAGTGTGTGAGGAGGCTCGGAGGAGGGTGAATACATCCTCATCTTGAGCTTGGCTTAGCCTTATTCAGTTTAAGGTGGTCCATAGAGCACACATGACGGTGGCCCGGAGGAGCAGGTTTTTTGAAGGGGTGGAGGATAGGTGTGGGCGTTGTGCGGGTGGGCCCGTGAATCATGTCCACATGTTTTGGGCTTGTGCAAAGTTTGGGGGATTCTGGCAGGGGTGTGCCGACATTATGTCGGAGGTTTTGAAGGTGAAAGTGGTCCCGAATCCAGAAGTGGCGATCTTTGGAGTGCCAGAAGATCCCGAGCCCAGAAGGCGAGAGAGGCCAATGTCTTGGCCTTTGCCTCCCTGGTAGCCCGGAGACGGATATTATTAGAATGGAGGGACTCGGGCCCCCAAAACCTTTTTTTTTTAATAAATGTTTTTTATTCAGTTTTCATGTTTTATATTGAACAAATTACAAATTGTTAGAGAGAGAGAAAAAAAAGAACACGCAAAAAATAACATATATATTTACAGGTAAGCATCTTCGTAGTAATAACTGTGGCCTCCCCCCTTTAGCCGGCATACATATTTTACATTCCCCAACATGTTTATTGGCATTTATTTAGTTTGGTATTGGGCTTTAGCTAGCCATCAAACCCCCATAACGAACCCGTAACGAACCCGTAGCCCCCCCCCCCCCCGCCGGCTACCTTCCCCTGACTATTCTTCCTCTTGTACGTTGGCCACAAACAGGTCCCGGAACAGTTGCATGAATGGCTCCCACGTTCTGTGGAAGCCGTCGTCCGACCCTCGGATGGCGAATTTGATTTTCTCCATTTGGAGAGATTCCGAGAGGTCGGACAGCCAGTCTGCAGCTCTGGGCGGTGCTGCTGACCGCCAGCCAAACAGGATTCTACGGCAGGCGATCAGGGAGGCAAAGGCAAGGGCGTCCGACCCTCCTCCCCAGGAGTAGATCTGGCTGGTCTGAAACCCCGAAGACCGCCACTATCGGGCATTGCTCCACCCTCACCCCCACCACTTTGGACATAGCCTCGAAGAAGGCTGTCCAGTACTCCACAAGTCTGGGGCAAGACCAGAACATGTGGGCGTGGTTGGCCGGGCCTCTTTGGCACCGTTCACATCTGTCCTCCACCTCCGGGAAGAACCTACTCATACGGTTTCTCGTTAAGTGGGCTCTATGTACCACTTTTAGTTGCGTCAGGCTGAGCCTTGCGCACGTGGAGGTGGAGTTGACCCTATGCAGTGCTTCGCTCCAGAGTCCCCACCCTATCTCCATCCCCAAGTCGTCCTCCCATTTCCTTCTTGTTGCGTCCAGTACGGTGTCGTCCCTTTCTACCAGTCGGTCATACATGTCGCTACAGTTCCCTTTCTCTAGGATACTTGCGTCCAGTAGGTCTTCCAGTAGTGTCTGTCGTGGCGGTTGTGGGTACGTCCTTGTCTCCTTTCGTAGGAAGTTTTTGAGCTGCAGGTACCGTAGCTCGTTCCCCCCAGCTAGCCGAAATTTCTCTGTCAGTTCTTCCAGTGTTGCGATCCTGTCATCCGTGTATAGGTCCCTGACTGTCAGTGTCCCCCCCATCCTGCCTCCACCTTTTGAAGGTGGCGTCAGTCAGTGCTGGTTTGAACCTATGGTTGTTGCAGATGGGAGCCTTGTCCGACATTTTGTTCAGGCCAAATTGCTGCCGCAGTTGGTTCCAGGATTGGAGGGTGGCTGTCACCACTGGGCTGCTGGAGTGTTTTTTGGGTGGGGATGGGAGTGCTGCCGTGGCGAGGGCCCGGAGGGAGGTCCCCATGCAGGAGGCCTCCTCCGCACGCACCCACTCGGCTTCTGGCTCCTGGATCCATCCCCTTACTCGCTCGGCTGTTGCCGCCCAGTGGTAGAATTGTAGATTCGGGAGGGCTAGCCCCCCACTGGATTTTGTTGGGATCCTAGCATTTTTACCCCCCCCCATACGAACGCCATGATAAGTTTGTCCAGCGCTTTGGAAAAGGCCTTGGGGATGTAGATCGGAATGGATCTAAACAGGAAGAGGAACCTGGGCAATACGTTCATTTTGATCGTCTGGACTCTCCCCGCGAGGGAGAGTGGGAGTGTGTTCCATCTTTGCAGGTCCTTTTTTACTTCCTCCGTCAGACTGGGTGAGGTTCCATTTGTGGATCCCTTTCCAGTCATGGGCTATTTGGATCCCCAGGTAGCGGAATTTGTGTTGGGCTTGTTTGAACGGCAGCTCCTTTAGTGCTGCACTCCCCCGCCTTGCGGGTGTACTGGGAAGATCTCGCTTTTGCTCATGTTGAGTTTGTAGCCCGAGAAGGCTCCAAACTCTTTCAGGAGCGCGATGATTCCGTCCATGCTGCTTTGTGGGTCCGAGATGTAGAGGAGCAGATCATCTGCATAGAGTGAGACTCTGTGCTCTCTGCCTCCCCTTCGGATCCCCCTCCAATTTTTTGCTGCCCTGAGCGCAATTGCTAGCGGTTCGATTGCTAGTGTGAACAGCAGCGGGGACAGTGGGCATCCTTGTCTGGTGCCCCTGTGCAGCTGGAAGTATTGGGAGTTGGTATTGTTGGTCCGTACACTCGCCATGGGGGCGTTGTATAGGAGTTTTACCCACGCGGTGAACCCTGTTCCAAGCCCGAACCGCTCCAGTACCTCTATGAGGTATTTCCATTCGACTCTGTCGAAGGCCTTTTCTGCGTCCAGGGAGACGATCACCTCTTGTGTTCTCTCCCCGGAGGGGGTCATTATCACGTTCAGCAGGCGCCTGATGTTCGAGGTGAGCTGTCTATCTTTGACGAAGCCCGTCTGGTCCTCTGTGACCACCTCAGGTACACAGTCTTCTAGCCTTTTGGCTAGGATTTTGGCCAGTATTTTGGCGTCTGCGTTCAGCAGAGATATGGGTCTGTATGACCCACATTCCGTTGGGATTTTGTCTTTCTTAGGTATCAGCGAGATTGAGGCCTGTGCTAACGTGGGTGGCAGTGTGCCCCTAACTAGCGAGTCTGTCAACATCTCCCGCAGGTGCGGGGCCAGCGCTGTCGCAAATTTTTTGTAGAAGTCCGCCGGGAATCCGTCCGGTCCTGGCGCCTTCCCCGTCTGCATAGAGCTAATGCTCTCCATGATCTCTCCCAGTGCTAGTGGTGCTTCCAGGTCCCGTTTTCTGCCCTCTCCCACGACTGGTATGTCCAGTCCATCAAGGAACCGGTTCATCCCAGCCTTCCCCGTTGGGGGCTCTGAGGTGTACAGCTCTTGGTAGAAGGCCTTGAAGGTTTTGTTAATCCTCTCTGGTTCTGTTTCCAACATGCCTCTGGTACCCCTGATTTGCGCAATTTCTCTGGTGGCTGCCTGCTTTCTCAGCTGGTGTGCCAACAGGCGGCTGGCTTTGTCTCCGTGTTCGTACAGGGTCCTGCGCGCCTGGCGGAGTTGGTGCACTGCTTTCCTGGTGGAGAGCAGGTCAAAGTTCCTTTGTAGTTCTTTTCTCTCCGCCAGGAGCTCTACGGTCGGGGCCGCGGAGTATTTACGGTCTACCTCCAGTATGGAGTCGACCAGCTTCTGCCCAGCCACCCTTTCCTCCCTATCTCTTTGCGCTTTGAAGGCAATGATTTCCCCTCTTAGTACGGCCTTAAGCGCTTCCCAGAACGTGGAGGATGATACCTCCCCGTTTTGGTTGTTCTCCATGTACTCCGCTATGGCCCACGCTATCCTTTCGCTGAAGGCCTTGTCAGCTAGTAAGGCACCGTCCAACCTCCATGTGGGGCGCTGGGCCCTTCCCGTCTCCAGCCGCACATCCATGTAGTGTGGGGCATGGTCTGATATCACAATTGCGGAGTATTCCACTTTGTCTATCCCTGGAAGCACCGTTTTCCCCACCACAAAGAAGTCAATTCTGGTGAACACGTTGTGTACTGGCGAGAAGAAGGAGAATTCTTTCTCCCCCGGGTGGGCGAACCTCCAGGGGTCCACAGCTCCCATCTGCTCCATAAAGTGACCGAGTTCCCTTGCCATGTTTGAGGTTTTTCCCGTTTTGGGGTTTGATCTGTCCGTCTTTGGGTCCTGTACACAGTTGAAGTCCCCCCCCATGATTAGTCGATGCGTCGCTATGTCCGGGATTTCGGCCATGGTCTTTTGGATGAAGCTCGTGTCGTCCCAGTTGGGCGCGTACACGTTGACTAGGACTACCGGCGCCCCATCCAGGGCCCCGCTGACCATGACATACCGCCCCCCCCTGGGTCTGTGACCGTCTTTGTCGCCCTAAACATTGTCCTCTTGCCGTTCAGTATCGCCACCCCCCTGGCCCTTGTCCCATAGCAGGAATGGTAGGTTTGTCCCACCCAACCCTTTCTTACCCGCAGTTGGTCCTGCTCCCTCAGATGCGTCTCTTGGAGGAAGACTATGTCGGCCCTCATGTTTCTGAGGTGGGTGAGGACTCTAGATCTCTTCACTGGGCCGTTAAGTCCCCTTACGTTCCAGGTGATTATCCTGGTGGGGGGTTTCTGCCCCCTCGTTCCTGTGGGATTAACCATGTTTGTCTGGTGGACGAGCCCCTGCCCTCCGGGGTTTCCCTTTGTTAGGGGGCCGTCCAGGATGGCCGCTACCACTGCTCTCCCCATGCGGTCGGGTCTCTGCGCTCCGGGGTTTCCCCTTGTCCTGGGGGCACCTGCCATGGCCGTCCACTGTGTGTCCGCCACGCGGGTAGTCCCCTGCACTCTGGGGGGCCCCTTTGCCCACAGACTGTACTGGGTGGGTGCTGGCAGCGGTTCCTTGTTCCGAGCCCTTGGTTGTGGTACTTTGTAGCCCTGTTCCTTTTCTGGCCACTTTTGTCCCTTTGTCCCTACCTTTCCCCTCCCTGGTCTCTCCCTCCCTGTGTGCCCCCCCCCCCCCCCCCCCCGGTCTCTCCCTCTACCCTCCTCCCCTGTATACCCCTCCTTTGCTCCTCTATACCCTATTCCTGTTCCCGTTTGCTCTCCCGACTTTAGTGGGTGATCTCCCCCCTCCCCTGCCTGGCGCCTTTCCCCCTGTTGGAGGTGCGCTGCGGCCCTACTTTGTTGCGTGCCCCCATCGCTAGCTTTCCTGCTATTACGGTGGCTCCCCTCTCGGAGGTTGTTGTCTCGCTTCTCCTCTACCTGGCCTCTACGGTTTTCTGCCCGCTCTTCCCCCATCCTACCCATTGGCGTGCCGTTGCTCCTTGCCAGGGGCCCCTACCTCCCCAGCCCGTGCTCCTCGACGAACCTATTCGCCTCAGCAGGGGCTGTAAAGAAATATTCCTTGTTTTGGTATGTGACCCAGAGTTTCGCTGGGTACAGCATACCAAAACGCACTTTGTTCCTGTAGAGAGCTGCTTTCGCTCTGTTATACTCATCCCGTTTCTTAGATATAGGGGCCCCCAAAACTGTGGGTGTGGGTGAGTGACCTGGCAGAGTTTCTTAGGCTGGAAAAGATAAAGTTCACCTTGAGAGGGTCTGTGGAGGGGTTTGCCCGGAGATGGCAGTCGTTCATCGACTTATTTGAAAACAGTTAAGATGTGAGCAGTGGAGGGGAGGAAGGGGATAAAATGGGAAGATAGGGGATCTGGGGAGTGGGGAGCAGGATGGTGGGGTGTTAGGTATCTAGTTGATTTGGTTATTTGCAGCCCTGTTGGCTTGTTTTGGTTTGTGGTTGTATTTGATGTGTACATATATAAATGACTCAATTAAATATTAAAAAAAAAAATTGTCTCCATATCTTCAAGGTGGAGGCAACCACCGGATTTGCTGAAAACTTTGCCAGTGATAACGGGAGCAAGGCCATCACTAATGCCCTCAGACCAGATCCTCTTCACACCCTTGGTTCCATCTGTACCCATGTGGCTCCCGGATCACTACACCAACCCAACTCCTTCTCCACATTCGCTGCACAGTAATAAAATATCAGGCTTGCGAGGCAACTCGAACCCTGACTGTCTATCTCTCTGGAGGACTGTCCTTCGAATCCTCGCGGTCTTACCCACCCTGAATCTTCATGTTCTTGGCCACCCATATAAAAGATGTGATTAACGTTTCAACTCCACCATAAAAAGATTCAGGGAGAAAGATCAGCAAACACTAGAACAAAATCAAAACTCTTGGCAAAATGTTTATCTTGAATGACTGAACCCTGCCCGCCAAGGACAGAGGAAGATGATCCCACCTTTGCAGATCGGTCCTGACCCTAGCTACCAAGTACGTATAGTTCAACTTACAGAGACCGGCCCAATCCCAGCCACCTAAACCCCCAGAAACCTAAAGCTGAAGCCAGGCATCTGGAAATGCAGCACCACCAGATTGACTCTCCTCCCCGGGGTATTGACTGGAAAGCACTCACTTTTTTCCAAGTTTAACCTGAACCCTGAAAAAGAACCAAAGTGCCTCGGCAGCTCCAATATATCACCCATAGTGGGGATTGGATCCATCACATAAAAAAGGAGATCATCAGCGTACAAGGGCACCATTTTGTTATGGGCCAGGGTTTAGAAAACTCCAAAGTATATTATGGAGTTCACTATAACTGATTGTTGAATTTGGCTGGGATGAGCACAAGAGCCTGCCTTTCAGGTGTTATTCAATGGACTTCTCAGGCACTTTTAGTCAAAAAAACAAGCTTTATTTAAAGGAATTAGTTAACAATTGTATAAACACACACAGCAAGAACCTTTATCAATTACAAATACAAAGACCCCACACAGCTACAGTAATCTCTGTATAACCCTTAATGAATTCCCCCTTAACTGTTCCAATTCAATAACAAAATCCAAGTAAAACGGGAAATCCCTTTTCAAAAATGTGGCCCAGCACACAACATTCTTGCTGGTATAAGACTTATTATTGATACGCTGTTCCCCTTTTCAAACAGCAGATTTGTATTCCTTCCAGAAAGCAATTGTCTCCTTTGAGTTACCAAGCAGTCTGGAGCTGTTGTTGGGCTCCAAGACTGTAATTTATACTTGGTGTTCTTTATTAAAATTTTTTTTTTTTTTTTTGTGAGACCTGCACATTTATGTACATGTGCAGGGTTAAGCCAGCATCTGCCTTGGCAAGATGCTGGGTGTAAACGAACTAAGGAAAAGAACATAACGTAAATAATGGATAAAACAAAGCAAAGCAGTGCTCTTTAAAACAACGAGTGGAGCTCAACCCTAAAGGAATAAGAAAAGGAACAAAAACTTATCTAAAAGCCCGTCAAAATAAAGTGCGAAAATTGGGGTCGATAAAGCAATCCAACCCCTGCGGTGCCCACCGAGCACAGAAATCTTCAAGTGTGCTCGTGGACACCGCATGCTCCCTCTCCAGGGACAGCCGGCCACGAACGAGGCTACGGAAGAGGGGCAGACAGTTAGGCTGGACGACCAAGCAGTCTGGAAACCGCTTTTAAAATGAAGATAGAAAAAAATATTTCTTTCAACCTATGCAGTTCAAACCAGTCCAAAACTCAAAATGAAAGTAAAAACTCACAGCGCCACAGCCCAGCTCCACCTACACAAATGACATCACTGAAGCCATGTGATAAGAGAAAAACATTTCTTAAAGGGACACTCACATGACACCTCCTCCCAAGAAAAAAAACCCATCAACTTCAAAGATGGTTTCATTTTTCACCTTTTCACTTGGCCATTAATAACAATTGACAATAACCATACATTTTTAAACAAAAACAAGACAGGTAAACATTAATAATAATACAGTCCATTTTAGTTCTTCTTGTTCCACCATTGGGCCTGCTTCTCTTCATCACATTCGTGACAAAGCATTGGCTGTTACATTTTCTCGTCCTGCAACATTTATAATTTTTAAACCAAATGGCTGTAATAATAAACTTCATCAAAACAGTCTGGCATTTGTATTCCTGAATTGCTCCAAAAACATCAATGGATTCTGATCAGTATATATAATTGTTTCAGACAAATTGCTGGTAACATAAATGTTAAAATGTTGCAAACCGTACCAGCCTCCCCGAACAGGTGCCAGAATGTGGCGACTAGGGGCTTTTCACAGTAACTTCATTTGAAGCCTACTTGTGACAATAAGCGATTTTCATTTTCATTTTTTTCATTTTAAAAGCTAGCACTAAGCTCAAAGTCTCCTTTTCAATTGTTGAATACTTCCTCTGGTGATCATTTAATTTCTTGGAACAATATCCAATAGGCCGCTCTATTCCTTTTCCTTCATTGTCTTCTTGCAAGAGCACAGCACCTACGCCCAGATCACTCGCATCGATAGCCACCTTGAATGCTTTTGTGTAATTTGGGGTGGCCAACACAGGACCAGTGGTTAACACAACCTTCAGACCGTCAAATGCCTGTTGACACTCCGCCATCCACTGAAATTTGCTATGCTTCTTCAGCAAGTCCGTCAGTGGAATGACCGCGCTGCTAAAATCCGGCACAAATGAACGGTAAAAAACACTCCTGCCAAAGAAATCGCCTTATTTTCGTTCGTGATGAGGGTATTGGAAACTGCCCAATAACTTTTGTTTTCTCATCCCATGGGACCATTTGTCCATGCCAATTGTATGGCCGAGGAATTTGACTTGGGTTTTTCTAAACTCACTTTTGGCTAGGTTTACCACAAAACCCGCCTCCTGAAGTCGATCGAATAACTCCATCAGATGCTTAAAATGTTCTTTCCATGCCTGACTAAAAATCACCAGATCGTTTATGTATACCACAGAATTGGGTAATCCTGAAATTACTTTGTTAGTTAACCTTTGAAATGTGGCTGAGGCATTTTTCATGCCAAATGGCCTAACTTTGAATTGGTACATACCATTTGGAGTAACAAAAGCTGAAACCTCCTTCGCACTTTCGGATAAAGGTACTTGCCAGTAACCTTTAAATATATCCAGTTTGGAGATAAAAGCTGATTGTCCCACCTTCTCAATGCAGCCCTCCAAGTATGAGATAGGATAAGAGTCTGTTCTTGTAACCTTTCTATAGTCCACACACAGTCATTGGGTACCGTCCGGTTTCAATACTATCACTATGGGTGAGCTCTATTGGCTGCAACCCATTTCAATTATGCCATTTTTAAGCATGCTTTCAATTTATTTTTGAACCTGTGCCAATTTTAAAGGGTTAAGTCGATATGAACATTGTTTAATTGGAACAGCATTTCCCACATCTACATCATGTATAACCATTTTAATATTTCCCAGCTTATTTCCATAAACTTGTCCATGTGATATTAATGACTCTTTCAGGTCCGTTTGTTTTCCTCTGGAAGGTAACTCAATAATTTATCCCAATTTTTAAGAACATCCTCGTATTCCAATTTAATTTGAGGAATGTCAAATTCAGACTCATCTGGATTTGGTTCTTCACTTTGTGTTAGAATCACTAAAACCTCCTCCTTTTGCTCCTTCCCTTTCAAAATACCTTTTAAGCATATTCACATGACACACTCGATGAGTTTTCCTTCTGTCTGGTGTTCTTACCAAATAATTCAAATCAATCAAGTTCCTTTCAATCCCCATATCTCTGCTGATCGCAGACGCCAAAATACTGGCCAAAATCCTAGCCAAAAGGCTTGAAGACTGTGTACCTGAGGTGGTCACAGAGGACCAGACGGGCTTCGTCAAAGGTCGACAGCTTACCTCGAACATCAGGCGCCTGCTGAATGTGATAATGACCCCCTCCGGGGAGAGAACACAAGAGGTGATCATCTCCCTGGACGCAGAAAAGGCCTTCGACAGAGTCGAATGGAAATACCTCATAGAGGTACTGGAGCGGTTCGGGCTTGGAACAGGGTTCACCGCGTGGGTAAAGCTCCTATACAACGCCCCCATGGCGAGTGTACGGACCAACAATACCAACTCCCAATACTTCCAGCTGCACAGGGGCACCAGACAAGGATGCCCACTGTCCCCGCTGCTGTTCGCACTAGCAATCGAACCGCTAGCAATTGCGCTCAGGGCAGCAAAAAATTGGAAGGGGATCCGAAGGGGAGGCAGAGAGCACAGAGTCTCACTCTATGCAGATGATCTGCTCCTCTATATCTCGGACCCACAAAGCAGCATGGACGGAATCATCGCGCTCCTGAAAGAGTTTGGAGCCTTCTCGGGCTACAAACTCAACATGAGCAAAAGCGAGATCTTCCCAGTACACCCGCAAGGCGGGGGAGTGCAGCACTAAAGGAGCTGCCGTTCAAACAAGCCCAACACAAATTCCGCTACCTGGGGATCCAAATAGCCCATGACTGGAAAGGGATCCACAAATGGAACCTCACCAGCCTGACGGAGGAAGTAAAAAAGGACCTGCAAAGATGGAACACACTCCCACTCTCCCTCGCAGGAAGAGTCCAGACGATCAAAATGAACGTATTGCCCAGGTTCCTCTTCCTGTTTAGATCCATTTCGATCTACATCCCCAAGGCCTTTTTCAAAGTGCTGGACAAGCTTATCATGGCGTTCGTATGGGGGGGGGGGGGGGTAAAAATGCTAGGATCCCAAAGAAGGTCCTACAAAAAACAAAATCCGGGGGGGGATAGCCCTCTCGAATTTACAATTCTACAAAACAGCCGAGCGAGTAAGGGGATGGATCCAGGAGCCAGAAGCCGAGTGGGTGTGTGCGGAGGAGACCTCCTGCATGGGGACCTCCCTCTGGGCCCTCGCCACGGCAGCACTCCCATCCCCACCCAAAAAACACTCCAGCAGCCCAGTGGTGACAGCCACCCTCCAATCCTGGAACCAACTGCGGCAGCAATTTGGCCTGACCAAAATGTCGGACAAGGCTCCCATCTGCAACAACCATAGGTTCACACCAACACTGACTGACGCCACCTTCAAAAGGTGGAGGCAGGACGGGGGGACACTGACAGTCAGGGACCTATACACGGACAACAGGATCGCAACACTGGACGAACTGACAGAGAAATTTCGACTAGCTGGGGGGAACGAGCTACGGTACCTGCAACTCAAAAATGTCGTACGAAAGGAGACAAGGATGTACCCACAACTGCCACGACTGACACTACTGGAAGACCTACTGGATGCAAGTATCGTAGAGAAAGCGACATGTATGACCGACAGGTAGAAAGGGGCGACACCGTACTGGATGCAACAAGAATGAAATGGGAGGACGACCTGGGGATGGAGATTGGGTGGGGACTCTGGAGCGAAGCACTGCATAGGGTCAACTCCACCTCCACGTGCGCAAGGCTCGGCCTGACGCAACTAAAAGTGGTACATAGAGCCCACTTAACAAGAAACCGTATGAGTAGGTTCTTCCCGGAGGTGGAGGACAGATGTGAACGGTGCCAAAGAGGCCCGGCCAACCACACCCACATGTTCTGGTCTTGCCCCAGACTTGTGGAGTACTGGACAGCCTTCTTCGAGGCTATGTCCAACGTGATGGGGGTTGTAGCCACTGTAGCCACCTAAAATGGACACTGAACCAAACAAAATGGAGAATCGCTAAGACTGTAGGGAAAAACAGTTTAGCCAAGGCAAACAGCCTGCAAACACTCATTAGCATTTTGCAAGCAGAAAAACCAGTTTCTGGCCAGGTGGAAGATCTCCAACCAAAGGTGATAATGGCAGAACGTTCTACATACTAATGAGGCAGTCCAGATCTAGGCACACACAATGGCAACATTTGGGTTTGAATAAGATACTTTAAGTGGATGTCCAGACAGAGCGGCACCAGAAGTATCCACTATAGAAACCGCCCCCACCATCGAGAAAGACCCTCACATTGGAGGAATTCAAAAGATATCGATTGGAAGCGATCCAATCGATACCTAAAGGTAAAGCCCGCCCAGGAAGAGGGAAGGACATTGGGGACCCCTATAAAAGTAGACCCCCACACATGGTCCTGTCTGTTGTTTCGTGCTCCGGCTTTGACCAAGAACTCCAACGTGTATCCTGACTCCAGCCGTTGAGCACCAGCCGCCGAACCGTAAGTGCCAATACGACGCTCGCTACGCGAACCAAGCCCGCTAGACCCCCAGTGACCAGCACGCTTTCTGAAGGTTGCAGCCCAAGACCGGGACGAAGGCCTCGCTCCCTGACCTTGCCTGTTCCTGTGTAGTTAAGTATTCTGTTTGCTTAGTTTAGTCATACCTTAGTCCCTTAGTGTGTGCATGCGTATTTATTATAATTGTATAATAAATATTGATCGTTTGGAACTTACTAATCGGTGTATCGTTTTATTACTTTGAACTTGACCTTGAGATATATGTGAGTTGTCTATATGGCAACTAGCGACTCCTGAGCTGAAAAATACATAAGACAGAGCCTAGTGGTGTTAAGCACACGGCCTTTAACACAGGCAAGTTAATACACCCCAATAAACGCATTTTACACCCATAGCAAAACGTGCAACAGGGTGAGGGTGGAGCCATGCCCGATAGTGGCGGTCTTCAGGGTTTCAGACCAGCCAGACCTATTCCTGGGGAGGAGGGCGGACGCCTTGCCTTTGCCTCCCTGATCGCCCGCCGTAGAATCCTGTTTGGCTGGCGGTCAGCAGCACCGCCCAGAGCTGCAGACTGGCTGTCCGACCTCTCGGAATCTCTCCAAATGGAGAAAATCAAATTCGCCATCAGAGGGTCAGATGACGGCTTCCACAGAACGTGGGAGCCATTCATGCAATTGTTCCGGGACCTGTTTGTGGCCAACGAACAAGAGGAAGAATAGTCAGGTGGCCAAGAATCAGGGGAAAATGGACAGGAATCGGGGGAAGGTAGCCGGGGGGGGGGGGGGGGGGGGGGGGGGGGGGGGGTTCGTTATGGGGGTTTGATGGCAAGCTAAGGCCCAAACCCAAACTATAAATAAATGCCTATAAACATGTGCCTCGGCCATATTGGGGAATGTAAAATATGTATGCCGGCTAAAGGGGGCGGCCACAATTGTTATTATGAAGATGCTTACCTGTAAATATACATGTTAATTTTTTGCGTGTGTTTTTTTTCTCTAATAATTTGTAATATGTTGTATATAAAATATGAAAACTCAATAAAAAATACATTATAAAAAAAAAGTTCCTTTCAATCTGTTAAGGTCCATAAAATCTTACTTTTAAAGGTTTACCTACCATTGGTAATAATGCTAAAACTTTATCTCCACTGACAAAACTACAACTTTTGCTTTCTTGTCCATTACCTGTTTCATCACTTGCTGTGCAACTTTTAAATGTTGTCTCGCCAATTCACCAGCTCTATTTAATTGTTCCCTTAATTTTGACACGTAATCCAATAATGAAATTTCAGACTGCTCACTCGCTAATTTCTCCTCAATCAATTTAAATGGTCCTCTTACTTCATGACCAAAAATTAGTTCAAAAGGACTGAATTTGGTTGACTCTTTTGGTGCATCATTAATTGCAAACAGTACAAATGGAATTCTTTTATCTCAATCCTCTGGATAATCTTGACAATAAGCCCGCAACATTGTCTTCAATGTCTGATGCCACCGTTCTACCGCCTCCTGTGATTCTGGATGGCACGCAGCTGATTTAAATTGTTTTACTACTAAGCTATCCATAACCTCCTTGAATAACCTTGACATAAAATTTCATCCTTGATCCGATTGTATTTCTGTGGATAGTCCATATCAAGTAACAAATCTTCCACAATCTTTTTAGCTGTAATATTGCGCACTGGAATGGATGCTGGAAACATAGTAGGCACATCCATTATAGTCAAAAGGTATTGATTCCCACTTTTTGTTTTTGGAAGCTGTCCTACGCAATCAATTAAGACCCTCGTAAAAGGTTTCTCAAATGCTGGAATGGGTATCAAGGGTGCTGGTTTTATCACTGCTTGAGGTTTCCCTATCACTTGACGTGTGTGACATGATCAACAATATGTAATTACGTCTTTATGTAGTCCAGGCCAATAAAAAGTTTTTGAATTTTAATTTGAGTTTTCCTTACTCCCAAAGACCTCCTACTGGTTCCTCATGTGCTACTCGCAACATTTCCATTCCAAACCCTACTGGCAATACCACTTTATGAACTTCTGCCCACTGCATATGTAAATGTCTCCGTTTTCTCATTAAGACGTCATTTTTAAGGGACTAACATTCTGGTATACACTCAGATTCCTCTTCCGTGTATGCTTTCTGATACATCCATTTTATTTCTATGTCTTTTCTGTTGTAACTCTGCAAATTTCCTGAACTGAAAATATCTGCCTTATCCTCCATCTGTTCTTGTTCTTTTCCAACCATCTGATCAAAAATTGTTTCTAGTAATGGCACTTCAACTTTATCTTCACTCTTTGATTTCTCCTCTTGTCTTAACCTGTTGCATGCAACCTTGTTCCTACACAATCAGGAAAAATCCCAGGATATTCGTCCTTCAACAATTCAATTGCTTGATTTTCCACTGGCTTATCAACTACAGTAGGCATCACTCCCACCTGCGATCCAGCCAAATCATTACCCAAAATAAACTTTTCCTGGGCAAGATAGTTTCTCTGTTATTCCTACTACAACTTCACCATTCTTCACTGGACTTTCCAACCTCACCTTATACAATGGAACACTACTCTTCTCGCCCTGTATTTCACATATTACCACCTTTTCTGGCAATATTCCTCAAACACTACATAACTCCTCATCTCTTACCATCAAAGATTGACTAGCTCCCGTATCGATTAAAATTTTGACTTCTTTACCTATTCCCTCTGGTACACATGAGTAAACTTTACCCATACAAGTAAATTCTTTAAAGAGATCTGGCACCTTCTTATCAATCCCCTCTTGATCAGGCTGTACAATCTTTTGCACCTCCTTCGCTTCACTTGGGCTTTCCTTTACCACTTTAACAAATCCCACTGTCTTATCCCGTGTTACCATATCAGCCATCCCAGTGTTTTTCTTCAACTGCCAACACTGTGACTTTACGTGGTTTAGTTTATTACAGTAAAAACATCTGAAACTTTTCATTTCTCTTCCACACTCCTGGATTTCTTTTTCAATCTGAGGTACACTCTCCTTATTATCTCCCATCAGATCACCTTAACCTTTACCAGCTGAGTATTTCTCCTTTTCCCATTTTCTAGTCCTCACAGGCTGAAACTGATGTCAGAACCTAAGCTTTGATTTATGAACAAATTCATAATCATTTGCCATTTCTGCTGCTAATCTCACAGTTTTAACCCTCTGCTCTTCCACATGAGTTCTCACTACATCAGGAACTGAATTTTTAAACTCCTCCAAAAGCATAATTTCTCTGAGAGCTTGATTCATTTGGTCTATTTTCAAAGCCCTTATCCACCCATCAAAATTACTCTGTTTGATCCTTTCAAACTCCATGTATGTTTGACCAGGTTCTTTCCTTAAATTTCTAAACCTTTGTCTGTAGGCTTCAGGCACTCCTTCATATGCACCTAAGATGGATTTTTTCACCTCCTCATACGTCCCAGATACCTTCTCTGATAGTGATGCAAACACTTCATTAGCTCTACCTACCAACCTTGTGTGAATCAGTGATACCCACATGTCCTGTGGCCATTTCATTTGTTCAGCTACCTTCTCAATGAAATAAAAAAGGCTTCTACATCCTTCTCATCAAATCGTGGCAATGCTTGGACATATTTAAATAGATCCCCACTAAACCTTTGACTATGGCGCTCTTACTCACTGTCCTCATCACTATTTTCAGACTGTACGTTTCTCTTTACCTCCGCCAATTTAAATGACTCTCATGTTTCATGGCCAATTTCTAAAGTTCAAAGTCTCTGGGCGCGATTCTCCGCAAATGCGGAGAGTCGTGAAGGCTGCCGTGAAACCGGTCGTGTTTCCCGGCAGCCTCCGCGCCCCCTCCCGGGACCCGATTCTGCTCCCCAGTCGGGGCTAGCAGCGGGGCCCCGTGAACCTCGGCATCGCAGGCTTAGCGAAATTTGCTAAGCCTGCGCGCCACGGTTAACGGCGGCTGACGCGCACGATGACGTCAGCCGCGCATGCGCAGATTGGACGGCTCCAACCCGCGCATGCGCGGATGATGTCATCACGCATATGCGTGAAACCCACGCATGCACGGGCCGGTATGCCACTCAGCCGCCCCGCGGGCTGATCCAGTGGGGCGGCGGAGGAACAAGAGTGAGCGGGGTTCGGACCCGCTTGCCCGCGATCGGTGGGCACCGATCGCGGGCCCATGGCACCCTTGGCCGGCCGTGGTGGCAGCCGTGCCAATCGGTGCCATGGTTCCCCAGAACGGCACTTTGCAGCCGTTTCACGAACGGTGAGAGCAGGTGTGTTGCCGTTCGTGAAAACGGCCGTAAAGGCCTGGGAAATCGGCCCATCGGCTAGGGGAGAATCGCTGCTCGCCGTAAAAAAATGGCGAGCAGCGATTCGTGTCGGGGGGGTGGGCGTGGGGGGGGGGAGAATAGCGGGAGGTCGGGAAAAATGTCGGGAAGGCCACCCCGCTATTCTCCGACCCGCCGTGGGGGGCGGAGAATCGCGCCCTCTATCTTTTTCTTTTTCCTTCCTCTCTTTTTCTTTTTCTCTGATCTGTACCTCCCTTTCTATCGCCTTGTGTTCTGCTCAGGCTATTTGTTCATTTTCCCTTTCTTCTCTCACCTTTTCTTTTTGTTCTGCTGGGGCTATTCTTTCTTTTCCCCTTATTTTGTATTCAAGCTGCTTTAATTCTTTTTCATGTTCAAACTGCTTGATCTATAATTGAATTCTTGCCATTTCCAATGATTCTGACTGTTTCTCAGGCAATTTTAAATGCTCAGCTACCACAGCAATTACTTCTTCTTTTCGTTTCTTATCAGGCAATGTTAACTGCATTGACTCCATCTACACCTTCCGCTGCCTGGGGAAAACAGGCAGCATAATCAAGGATCCCTCCCACCTGGCTTACTCACTTTTCCAACTTCTTCCATCGGGCAGGAGATACAGAAGTCTGAGAACACGCACGAACAGACTCAAAAACAGCTTCTTCCCCACTGTCACCAGACTCCTAAATGACCCTCTTATGGAGTGACCTAATTAACACTACACCCTGTATGCTTCATCCGATGCCAGTTCTTATGTAGTTACATTGTATATGTTGTGTTGCCCTATTATGTATTTTCTTTTCTTCCCTTTTCTTCCCATGTACTTAATGATCTGCTGAGCCACTCGCAGAAAAATACTTTTCCTGTACCTCGGTACACGTGACAATAAACAAATTCAATCCAATCCAATGTTCACTATATGTTTTTTCAGTGTGTTGCAGCTGAAGTCAGAAAAAGCAGCTGTACTGTTGAGCTCTCTGCCATGAACAACTATCTGAAATGAAAATGAAAATTGCTTATTGTCACGAGTAGGTTTCAAATGAAGTTACTGTGAAAAGCCCCTAGTCGCCTGTTCAGGGAGGCTGTTACGAGAATTGAACTGTGCTGCTGGCCTGCTTGGTCTGCTTTCAAAGCCAGCGATTTAGCTGTGTGCTAAACAGCCCTTGATCTCTTGATCATTTGGTGAATTCAGAATTATAAATGTATTCAGTGTTGAATGTAAACCCTGATGTGCTTCTGTTTAAGGTTTGTTAAGTCTTCTGGGTGTTAAAAGGACAGCATACAGATTACTTAGTGTTGTATTCTTTGGAGGTGTATTTGATTTACTGGTTGCTAAGATGTTCACAGTTTGTTTTAGAAAGGTTAACTTGAGTTCACAGAATAAACACTGTTTTGCTTTAAAAAACACTTTTTGATTTCTGCTGTGCCACACCTGTGGAGTGGGCAGTGTGCTCCCCATACCACAATCTATTAAAAGTTATTGGTCAGGTGAACTCCATGATACACTTGGGGGTTCTCTAAACCCTGGCCCATAATAATTGGGCGCTTGTCCGGGATAAAAGTCTATCTATTGGATTGGCTTTGTGAAGTTAAAGACAGTGAGAGATGAGCATATTGTAGGTGCTTATCAGGTGTGGTATTTCAGTTTAAGTAGGGAGTGTGTGGTGGACAATGGCTCTTTCAGAGGCTCTGAAGTTTTTGGGGTGGAGACGGTCACATGCAGCACCTTACGGACAGAGACTAAAAATAGACTGTTAGATTTGACAAAAGCATTGCAGTTAACATTACCTGACAAAATGCAAAAAGATGAGGTCATTATGACGGTGGCTAAGCATTTAAAATTGCCTGAGATACTGTCTGACTCATTGGAAATGGCAAAACGTCAGTTACAAATTAAACAAATGCAACATGAGAAAGAATTAAAGCAGCTTGAATACGAAAGAGATAGAGATGAAAAAGAAAGAGAGAGTTTAAACTTCAGAAAATGGCCATGAAACATGACAGTCAGTTAAGATTGGCGGATTTAAAGGGAAATGTACAGTTGAGGATAGGATGAGGATAAAGAGAAAGAGCGTCAAAGTCGAAGGCTTGGTGGGGATCTATTTAAATATGTCCAAGCATTGCCCAGGTTTCACGAGATTGAGGTAGAAGCCTTTTTTATTTCATTTGAGCAGGTGGCTGAACAAATGAAGTGGCCACAGGACATGTGGGTATTACTGATTCAAACCAAAGCTGGTAGGCAGGGCTAGTGAAGTGTTTGCGTCACTACCAGGAGGAGGTATCTGGGACGTATGAGCAGGTGAAAAAAATCAATTTTAGGTGCATATGAACAAGTGCCTGGAGCCTCCAGACAAAGGTTTAGAAATTTAAGGAAAGAATTTGGTCAAACATACATGGAGTTTGAAAGGATCAAACAGAGTAATTTTGATAGGTGGATAAGGGCTTTGAAAATAGATCAAATGTATCAAGCTCTCAGAGAAATTATTCCAAATGTACTGAGAACTCATGTGGAAGAACAGAGGGGTTAAAACTGTGAGATTATCAGCAGAAATGGCAGATGATTATGAATTTGTTCATCAATCAAAGCTTGGTTTCCAACATCAATTTCAGCCGGTGAGGGATAGAAACTAGGGACATGAGATATACTCAAGTGGTAAAGGTAAAGGTGATCTGATGGGCAATAATAAGGAGAGTGCACCTCAGATTAAAAACGAAATCCAAGAGGGTGGAAAAGAAATGAAAAATTTCAAATGTTTTCACTCTCATAAACTGGGCCATGTAAAGTCACAGTGTTGGTGGTTGAAGAAAGCACTGGGAAGGCTGATATGGTAAGACAGTGGGGTTTGTTAAGTGGTAAAGGAAGCCCAATTGAAGCGAAGGAGGTGCAAATGATTGTACAGCCTAATCAAGAGGTGATTGATAAGAAGGTGTCAGATGTCTTTAAAGAATTTATTGTGGACTTCCGGTGGCGGTTATGAAGGAGTAAGTCGCACATTTGGTGGCTCCCGCTTGGGTCGGAACTTTTGGACCTCTTCCCCTGATTTTCTACTAGACAGCAGGGTGCATGGTGGTTAGCATAAATGCTTCACAGCTCCAGGGTCCCAGGTTCGATTCCCGGCTGGGTCACTGTCTGTGTGGAGTCTGCACGTTCTCCTCCTGTGTGCGTGGGTTTCCTCCGGGTGCTCCGGTTTTCCTCCCACAGTCCAAAGATGTGCGGGTTAGGTGGATTGGCCATGCTAATTGCCCGTAGTGTCCCTAATAAAAGTAAGGTTAAGGGTGGGTTGTTGGGTTACGGGTATAGGGTGATACGTGGGTTTGAGTAGGGTGATCATGGCTCGGCACAACATTGAGGGCCGAAGGGCCTGTTCTGTGCTGTACTGTTCTATGTTCTATGTTTTACATGAACTGTAAAACTTGAAAGACAGAGGCAATTTTGTACCTGAATTCCCCACATCGGTGCATAGAGAGAAGGACAAGAAGGGCTCATAAAGGCAGAAACAGAAATACAGAAGGCTTGGGCTGAGGCTGCAGTGGGAGACAGCATGGCGCGAGGACCGGACCTCTGGTTTGTCGACCCAGCGGTCAATGGAGCAGCTGGTGCAAGTTATTCAGGAAGGCTTTGCAAAGCAGAAACGGGACTGCTGGGAGCCGATAAAAGAGTCGATGAGCGGCTGGAGCTTAGATTGGACGCCTAAGATCGGGTGCGATCCAGAAGGTGGAGAAGGCGCTGGCTGAGTAGGAGGAACAGCAAACTGGAGTTGGAGGTGGGGATGCTGAGAGCCCAGCAGAAGAAGCTCCTGGAGAAGGTGGAGGACCTACAGAGTAGGTCCCGCTGGGCAGAACTTGAGAATCATTGGGCTCCCGGAGGGGTCCGAAGGAGCGGACGCTGGGTCATACATCACAGACATGTTTGAGAAGGCTGCTGGGGAGGGGACATTCTCCCGACCCTTGGAGGTGGACAGGGCTCACAGAGCACTTGCGAGGAAGTCAATAACGGGAGACCCCAAAGGGCAATGGTGGTAAGATTCCACAGGTACTTGGACAAGGAAAGCCTTCTACAGTGAGCCAGCATACACGGAGCTGTAAGGAAGAAGAAAACAGTATCTTGCGGGTTTACCAAAACCTGAGTGTGGAGGTGGCCAGGAGAAGAGCAGGCTTCAACCAGATTAGGTAGATCCTTTTTAAGAGAAGACTGTTGTATGCGGCCCGTCTCTGAGTCACGTACGAGGAACGGCACTTTTATTTCGAGTCGCCTGAGGGCACGCTGGACTTAGTGACAAGGAAAGGATTGGTGGTGGACTGAGAACTTTTGAACTTTGCTGCAACGTTCATGGTTTTTTTTTTCTCTTTGTTTCTCTGTTCTTTAAAAAAATTCCTGTTTTTGATTTTGTGGAAGCTGTTTGTAATGCTTTCTATATTGATTTGGGACCAGCGGTAAGCTGAATGAGTTAAGGTTTTCATTTGCACTGTTGGGGGATGGAGGTGTGCTTGTTTAGATCTTGGTGTTTTTCTGTTGGGCAATTGTGTGGGGATTGTTTGATGTTGGAGTATGTTTGTATGAGCAGGGGGGAGGGTGGGGAGGAAAAGGTCCCAGGTTCGATTCCCGGCTGGGTCACTGTCTGTGCGGAGACTGCAAGTCTTCCCTGCTTGTGCGTGGGTTTCCTCCGGGTGCTCCGGTTTCCTCCCACAGTCCAAAGATGTGCGGGTTAGGTGGATTGGCCATGCTAAATTGCCCGTAGTGTCCTAAAAAAAAGTAAGGTTAAGGGGGGGGATTGTTTGGTTATGGGTATAGGGTGGATACGTGGGTTTCAGTAGGGTGATCATGGCTCGGCACAACATCGAGGGCCGAAGGGCCTGTTCTGTGCTGTACTGTTCTATGTTCTCTGTTCTAAAAAAATAGGTGGGAGACTATCTGGCACCAGGGATGGGGACCACCAAGCTACCTGGACGGGCTAGCTCACGGACGCGCAATGGGGGATGTGCATATGTTCGGTTTATCAAAGGAGTTGGGTTACAGAATGTTGGTACTCGGCAGGGGAGGGGGGGGGGAATGTTCTGCTGACGAGGAGGGACTTGGGCCAAGGGACAGAGAGGCGGTTAGGGGTGGAGGTAGCCTGGGGGCGGGCCGGCGGAGGCACGGATCATGGGCTAAAGGCGGGCCCAAAAAAGGGGATGGCTGATCGGCCAAGGGGGGGGGGGGGGGTGGCAATGAGCCCCCCAACTAGACTGATCACCTGGAATGTTCGAGGGTTAAATGGGCAGGTCAAGAGAGCATGTGTGTTCGCGCATCTGAGGGGACTGAAGGCGGACTTGGTAATGTTGCAGGAGACGCACCTTAGAGTAGCTGGGTCAGTCAGATTTTTCACTGGAGCTGGATTCAAAGACTAGAGGGGTTGCGATCCTGATCAATATGCGGGTGGTGTTTGAGGCGGGTAGAATAGTCTCGGATGTGGGAGGTCGGTTCATTATGGTCACTGGGAAACTGGAGGGGGTGCAGGTGGTATGAGTAAATGAGTTTGCGCCAAATTGGGATGATAAGGAGTTTATAAAGAGGATGCTGGGGAAGATACCGGACCTGGACTCGCACAGGTTGGTCATGGGAGGGGACTTCAACACAGTTATTGACCCTGGCTTGGACCGGTCAAACTCGAAAATGGGCAGGGTGCCAGCAATGGCAAAGGAACTAAAAGGGTTCATGGAGCAGATGGGGGGGATGGATCCATGGAGATTTGGGCAGCCGACGGTGAAGGAGTTCTCCTTCTACTCGCACGTGCATAAAGTGTACTCCCAGATTGGTTTATTCATTTTGAGCAGGGCATTACTGACAGCGTTGGTGGACACGGGGTACTCGGCGATCACAGTCTCAGACCATGCTCCGCACTGGGTTGACCTGCAGGTTAGTAAAGACAGTAACCAGCGTCAGCTCTGGAGGTTAGATGTGGGACTTTTGGCTGACAAAGGGGTGTGCGAGCGGCTGAGGAAATGTATTCTGAATTACCTGCAGGTCAACGACACGAGGGAAATTTGAGCAGCGATGGTCTGGGAAGCACTGAAGGCGGTAGTCAGAGGGGAGCTGATCTCGATACGGGCCAATAGGGAGAAGGTAGACATTGCAGAGATGGACCGACTAGTTAAGGAGATATTACAGATCAATAGCAGATATGCAGAGACCCGAGGCAGGGCTTTTAAGGGAACGGCGGAGGCTACAGGTGGAGTTTGGCTTGTTAACCACAGGGAGGGCGGTGGAGCAGCTGAGAAAGGCGAGGGGGGCGATCTATGAGTATGTAGAGAAGGCCAGCAGAATGCTTGCACAGCAGCTTAGAAAGAGGGAGGAAGCCAGGGAGATAGGGAAAGTAAATGACGGAGATGGGAACTGGTTGGAGCTTCAGCAGGGGTGAATATGACGTCTTGCTCTATGCAGACGACCTGCTTCTGTATGTATCGGACCCATTAGAGGCGATGGAAGAAATCATGAGGAATCTAGGGGAATTTGGCCGGTTTTTGGGGTATAATCTAAATATGGGGAAAAGTGAGATGTTTGCGATCCAGGCGAGGGACAGGTGAGGCGATTGGGGGAGCTGCCATTTAGATTAGTAGGGGGAAGCTTTAGGTACCCAGGCATCCAAGTGGCGCGGGAATGGGACCGGCTGCATAAATTAAATCTGGTCCGACTAGTAGATCAAATGAAGGACGATTTTCGGAGATGGGACGCGCTCTCGTTGTCATTAGATGGGAGGGTGCAGATGGTGAAGATGACGGTTCTCCCGAGATTCCTGTTCGTGTTTCAATGTCTTCCCATCTTTATTCCGTGGTCCTTTTTTAATGGGTCAACAAAGTGATCTCTGGCTTTGGGCGGGCAAGACCCCGTAAGGAAGGTGATGCTTGAGCGGAGTCAGGGAGAGGGCGGGCTGGCACTGCCAAATTTTAGTAACTATTACTGGGCGGCGAATATAGCCATGATCAGGAAGTGGGTGGTGGGGGAGGGGTTGGCATGGGAGCGTATGGAGGCAGTATCATGCAAGGGCACCAGTCTGGGGGCGTTGGTAACTACGCCTCTGCCGTTCCCGCCGGCACGGTACTCCACCAGCCCCGTGGTGGTGGCGGCCCTGAGTGTCTGGAGCAATGGAGAAGACATGTGGGAGCAGAGGGAGCATCCCCAATCTGTAATAATTATCGGTTTGCCCCTGGAAGTATGGATGGGGGGGTTCCGGATATGGCGGAGAGCAGGGATTGAGAGGATGGGGGATATGTTTATAGAGGGGAGCTTTCCGAGTATGAGGGCGCTGGAGGAGAAGTTTGGGTTGGCGAGGGGAAACAAATTCAGGTACTTGCAGGTTCTGGACTTCCTACGTACACAGGTGTCAATCTTCCCGCTCCTACCACTAAGGGTAATTCAGGACAGGGTAGTTTCCAGAGGGTGAGTAGGAGAAGGAAGCGTCTCGGACATTTACAAGGAACTCATGGGTCAGAGGAGACGCAGACCGAGGAGCTAATCGCAAGTGGGAGGAGGGGTTGGGAGGAGAGATAGAGGATGGTCTCTGGGCGTACGGGTTGAGAAGAGTCAACGTGTCCGCAACATGGGCCAGGCTTAGCCTGATACAATTTAAGGTTGTTCACCGGCTCACATGACAGTGGCCAGGCTGAGCAGATTCTTTGGGGTGGAAGACAGGTGTGCAAAATGTGCAGGAGGATCAGCGAACCATGTCCACATGTTCCGGACATGTCCGAAGCTTAGGGGATTTTGGCAGGGGTTTGCAGATGCCATGTCCATAGTGTTAAGAACAAGGGTGGCACCAAGTGCAGAGGTGGTGATTTTCGGGGTGTTGGAAGACCCGGGAATCCAGGAGGAGAAAGAGGCAGACGTTCTGGCTTTTGCTTCCCTGGTAGCCCGGAGACGGATACTATTAGCTTGGAGGGACTCAAAGCCCCCAAAGTCGGAGACTTGGCGATCGGACATGGCTAGCTTTCTCTGTTTGGAGAAAATCAAGTTCACCTTGAGAGGGTCACTGTTAGGGTTCGCCCGGAGGCGGCAACCGTTCGTTAACTTCTTCACAAAAAATGAATCATCAGCAGAAGGGGGTGGGGGGTTAGTTTAGCTTAGAGGAGGGGGTTAATGAAGGCGGGACCAGTAAGGGAGGGAGACGGCCTTTGCACTGTGTTTATAGTTTCATGTAAATTGTTAATTGTGTTGTTGTGAAAATACCAAAAAATGCCTCAATAAAATGTTTATTAAAAAAAAGAACATAGGGCAGCACGGTGGCGCAGTGGTTAGCATTGCTGCCTGCGGCGCTGAGGACCCGGGTTCGAATCCCGGCCCTGGGTCACTGTCCGTGTGGAGTTTGCACATTCTCCCCGTGTCTGCGTGGGTTTCTCCCCCACAACCCAAAGATGTGCAGGATAGGTAGATTGGCCACTCTAAATTGCCCCTTAATTTAAAAAAAATAAATAAATAAATAAATAAATAAATAAAAGAACATAAATTGGAAAAACAAGCCACTCACAGAAACATCCTTCGTATTCCATTTCATTTGTTACTTCGTCATCTGTAGAAAGAGACATGTAAATTGCAGGAATGGGCCTCTTTCAAAGCTGGAGACATGTAATCATGACCAAATTGACATTGACGAACAAAGAAAAACAGAAGCACAAAAATATGGAGTAAAATGGAGCATATTATACCACTGCCATTAAGCTTATTAGATTTAAGTGGACCATTTATGAGATCACAAGGATTTGCTATTTATATAAGCTTGGACAACTTGTTTTCCCAAGTTGCATGGGGTGCTGAATTTAACTTTGAGAACTGGCTCATTTATATTTCAGACTATATGACTAATGTAGGAAATTAATTTCTCACACCAGACAACATACACAGTGCAAACATTTCACTCCCTACTGGATACAACAAATAAACTGACATATATAACTTTTAGATTAAAGTTCTGCCATTATTATGATCCAGAACCAGACCCCAACAGTTGCTAGGATACCCACAGAAACCATAATATTTTGTTTTATTTGTAAGACTGTGAGGAAAGAATACTTTGCTCCAAGAATGAAGATTCCAAGCACAAGTAGGGATATGAGGCAAGATTCTTCCATCCGATGGCAGAGTGCTGACGCCGTCGTAAAAACTGGAGAGTATAACGATGGTGTCATTGGATCGCTAACTGTAGCGATCCTCTGCCTACAGGAGGCCAGCACGGCACTGGAGCGAGCCAAGCCACTCGAGCTGCCAATACCGGCGTCAAATAGGCGCCGCAGGTCTGCGCATGTGCGTTGCGACCGGCGCGAATGCGCGCATGCACACTGCGACCGGCGCGAATGCGCGCATGCACACTGCGACCGGCGCGATTGCACGCATGCACACTGCGACCGGCGCGATTGCACGCATTCACACTGCGACTGGCGCGAATTCCACGCATGCACACTGCGACCTGGCGCGATTGCACGCATGCACACTGCGACCGGCGCGATTGCACGCATGCACACTGCGACCGGCGCGATTGCACGCATTGCACACTGCGAACCGGCGCGATTGCACTCATGCACACTGCGACCGGCGCGAATGCACGCATGCACACTGCGACCGGGCGCGATTGCACGCATGCACACTGCGACCGGCGCGATTGCACGCATGCACACTGCGACTGGCGCGGATTGCACGCATGCACACTGCGACTGGCGCGATTGCAGCATGCACCACTGCGACTGGCGCGATTGCACGCATGCACACTGCGACTGGCGCGATGCACGCATGCACACTGCGACCGGCGCGATTGCACGCATGCACACTGCGACTGGCCGATTGCACGCATGCACACTGCGACCGGCGCGATTGCACGCATGCACACTGCGACTGGCGCGATTGCACGCATGCACACTGCGACTGGCGCGATTGCACGCATGCACACTGCGACTGGCGCGATTGCACGCATGCACACTGCGACTGGCGCGATTGCACGCATGCACACTGCGACCGGCGCGATTGCACGCATGCACACTGCGAGCCGGCGCGATTGCACGCATGCACACTGCGACCGGCGCGATTGCACGCATGCACACTGCGACCGGCGCGATTGCACACATGCGTGGTAGCTTCCTTCTCTGCTCTGGCCCCGATGCAACATGGCGTAGGGCTACAGGGGCCTGTGCAGAGCAAAATATGCCCCCACCAGGAGGGGCCGGCCCTCCGATTGGTGGGCTCCGATCGCAGGCCAGGCCATGGTGGAGACCCCCCCCCCCCCCCCGGGTCGGACTCCCCATCCCCCCCCCATCAGGCCGCCCCCGACAGGATGGAGGCCGAGGTCCCGCTGGGTAAGACCAGATTTGAACGGCGCCGGCGGGACTCGGGCTATTTTCGGTGGCCACTCGGCGCATCCCGGGCGGAGAATCGCCGGGGGGAGGCGCCACGTAGAGCGGCCCCCGGGCGGCACGGGCCGACCGTTCCGGCACCAATGGCGCTGATGCTCCGGTGACCGGAGAATCGGCGGCCTAGCGTCGGGGTAGCATCGCCCAATTCGCGCCCGGCCTGGCATTTCTCCAAACCGGCGTGGTCTGAGAGAATCCCGCCCATGGTGTATTAAAACAACCTTTATTACTAACATGGTCTTAAAATAACTTTAAGAAAATAGCTGATGGGGCAGCACGGTGGCGTAGTGGGTTAGCACTGCAGCCTCACGACGGCGAGGTCCCAGGTTCGATCCCGGCTCTGGGTCACTGTCCGTGTGGAGTTTGCACATTCTCCCTGTGTTTGCGTGGGTTTCGGCCCCACAACCCAAAGACGCGCAGGGTAAGTGGATTAGCCTTGCTAAATTGCTCCTTAAGTGGAAAAATGAATTGGGTACTCCAAATTTTTAGAACAAAGAAGGAAAAAAAAGAAAAAAAACAGTTATACGTTGCTTAACAATGATTCTTTGGGGTGGAAGACAGGTGTGCAAAATGTGCGGGAGGACCAGCGACCCATATCCACATGTTCTGGGCATGTCTGAAGCTTAGGGGATTTTGGCAGGGGTTTGCAGATGTCATGTCCATAGTGTTAAGAACAAGGGTGGCACCGAGTGCAGAGGTGGTGATTTTCGGGGTGTTGGAAGACCCGGGAATCCAGGAGGAGAAAGAGGCAGACGTTCTGGCTTTTGCTTCCCTGGTAGCCCGGAGACGGATACTATTAGCTTGGAGAGACTCACAGCCCCCAAAGTCGGAGACTTGTCGATCGGACATGGCTAGCTTTCTCTGTTTGGAGAAAATCAAGTTCACCTTGAGAGGGTCACTGTTAGGGTTCGCCCGGAGGCGGCAACCGTTCGTTAACTTCTTCACAAAAAATGAATCATCAGCAGAAGGGGGTGGGGGGATAGTTTAGCTTAGAGGAGGGGGTTAATGAAGGCGGGACCAGTAAGGGAGGGAGACGGCCTTTGCACTGTGTTTATAGTTTCATGTACATTGTTTATTGTGTTGTTGTGAAAATACCAAAAAATGCCTCAATAAAATGTTTATTAAAAAAAAGAATTTATTGTGTGCGTAAAATTTGCTCATGTGTATCAGGTAGAGCAGGTAAAGAAGTCACAATTTTAAGAGATACGGGAGCTAGTCAATCTTTAATGGTAAGATGAGGAGTTATGTTGTTTGGGAAGAATGTTGCCAGAAAATGTGGTAAAATGTGGAATTCAGGGTGTGAGGAGTAGTGTTCCATTGTCCATTGTAAGGTTGCAAAGTCCAGTGAAGAATGGTGTGGTGAAGTGGAAGAGTAATAGAGAAACTATCTTGTCCAGGAATACAGTTTATCTTGGGTAATGATATAGCTGGACCGCAGGTGGGAGTGATGCCTACTGTGATTGATAAGCCAGTGGAAAATCAGACAACTGAAGTGTTGCGGGACGAGTATCCTGGGATTTTTCAGGATTGTGTAGTAAGAAGGTCGCAAAGTCACAGGTTAAGACAAGAGGAGAAATCAAAGAGTGAAGATATAGATGAAGTGCCATTATCAGAAACGATTTTTGATCAGATGGTTGGAAAAGAACAAGAACAGGGGGAGGATGAGGCGGATATTTTTAGTTCTGGAAAATTGGCGGAGTTATAACAGAAAGATATAGAAATAAAATGGCTGTATCAGAAAGCATATACGGAAGAGAAATCTGAGTGTTATACTAGAGTGTTATTACGGTAAAAAGTATGTCTTGATGAGAAAATGCAGGCGGATGAAAAATGGGCAGAAGTTTATTAAGTAGTATTTCCGATAGGGTATAGAAAGGAGGTGTTGCGAGTTGCACATGAGGTACCAATGGGAGGTCATTTGGGAATAAGGAAAACTCTAGTTAAAATCCCAAAACATTTTTATTGGCCTGGACTACATAAAGATGTAGTTAATCATGTCACACATGTCAAGTGATCGGGAAACCTCAAGCAGTGATAAAACCAGTGCCCTTAATACCCATTCCAGCATTTGAGGAAGCTTTTACAAGGGTCCATGTTGATTGCGTAGGACCGCTTCCTAAAATGAAAAGTGGGAATCAATATATTTTGACGATAATGGATGTGTCTACTAGGTTTCCAGAGACCATTCCAGTACATAATATTACAGCTAAAAGGATTGTGGAGGAGTTACTTAAATTCTTTACTAGATATGGACTATCCACAAAAATACAATCGGATCAAGGATTGAATTTTACCTCAAGGTTATTCAAAGAAGTTAAGGATAGTTTAGGAATAAAACAATTTAAATCAACTGTGTACCATCCAGAATCACAGGGAGTGTTAGAAAGGTGGCATCAGACATTAAAGACAATGTTGAGGGCTTTTTGTCAAGTTTATCCAGAGGATTGGGGTAAAGGAATTCCATTCGTACTGTTTGCAATGAGGGATGCACATAATGAGACAACCAAATTTAGTCCTTTTGAACTAATTTTTGTTCATGAGATAAGAGGACTACTTAAATTGATTAAGGAAAATTTGGTGAGTGGGAAATTGGAAATTACATTATTGGATTACGTGTCAAATTTTAGGGAATGATTAAATAGAGCAGGTGAATTGGCGAGACAACATTTCAAAGTTGCACAACATGTGATGAAACGGGTCGTGGATAAGAAATCCAAAGTTCGTAGTTTTGCCAATGGAGATAAAGTTTTAGTATCGTCACCAGTGGTAGGTGAACCTTTAAAAGCAAGGTTTTGTGGACCTTATCAGATTGAACGGACATTAAGTGAGGTTAATTAGGTGTGGTAAAAACACCAGATAGAAGGAAGACTCACCGAGCGTGTCATGTGAATATGCTTAAAAGGTACTTTGAAAGGGAAGGAGAGAAAAAGGAGGAGATTTTAACGATTCTAACTCAAAGTGAAGAACCAAATCCAGATGACTTTGAATCCCTCAAATTAAATTGGATAACGAGGATGTTCTTAAAAATTGGGATAAATTGCTGAGTTACCTTCCAGAGGAAAAAACAAACTGACCTGAAAGAGTTATTGATATCACATGTGCAAGTTTGTGGAGATAAGTTGGGAAGTACTAAAATAGCTATACATGATGTAGATGTGGGAAATGAGTTCCAATTAAACAACATCCATATAGACTTAACCCGTTAAAATTGGCACAGATTAACAAAGAAATTGAAAGTATGCTTAAAAATGGCATAATTGAAGTGGGTTGCAGCCAATGGAGCTCACCCATAGTGATGGTACCAAAACCGGATGGTACCCAATGGTTGTGTGTGGACTATAGAAATGTTAATGCAGTTACAAGAACGGACTCTTATCCTATCCCATGTTTGGAGGATTGTATTGAGAAGGTAGGACAATCAGCTTTCATTTCCAAACTGGATTTACTTAAAGGTTACTGTCCGGGGCCTTTATCCGAAATGGCGAAGGGGTTTAAGCTTTTGTGACTCCAGATGGTATATACCAATTCAAAGTTATGCCATTTGGCATGAAAACGCCCCAGCCACATTTCAACGGTTAACTAACAAAGTAATTCCAGGATTACCCAATTGTGCGGTATACATCGACGATCTGGTAATATTTAGTCAGACATGGAAAGAACATTTGACGCAGCTGATGGAGTTATTTGATCGACTTCAGGAGGCGGGTTTGGTGATAAACCTCGCCAAAAGTGAATTTGGAAAAGCTCAAGTCACTTTCCTTGGCCATACAATCGGACAGAGTTGAATGGTGCCACTGGATGTGAAAACAAAAGTTATTGGGGAGTTTCTGATACCCTCGACACAAAGGGAAATAATGCGATTTCTTGGCATGAGTGCATTTTAACTAAATTTGTCCCAAATTTTAGCAGTGTGGTTGCTCCACTGACGGACTTGCTCAAGAAGCATAGCAAATCTAAATGGACAGCGGAGTGTCAACAGGCATTTGACAGCCTGAAGGCTGTGTTAACCACTGCTCCTGTGTTAGCCATCCCAAATTACACAAAAGCATTCATAGTGGCTGTTGATGCGCGTGATGTGGGCTTAGGTGCGGTTCTCTTACAAGAAGACGACGAAGGCCTAGAGCGGCCTATTGGTTATTATTCAAAGAAATTAAATAATCCCTATAAGAAGTATTCAACGATTAAGAAGGAGACTTTGAGCTTGGTGCTGGCTTTGCAACATTTCAAATCTATATTACCAGCAATTTGTCTGAAACAAAATAATACATACTGACCATAATCCATTGACGTTTTTGGAGCGATTCCGGAATAACAATGCCAGACTGTTTTTTAAAATATTTTTATTCTCCTCCGTTTTCACATTTGCTCCCAAATTTACACCCAACAATAAACAATAATCAGTATCGAGTGTAATGTCAATCCCCATATCAATAACAACGATCCCATTCTCCCACCAAATCCCAAACATTGGCCCGCATGTCAACATAAACAAATGACAAAAAGGAATCAGGAATCACCCATAGTCACCATTAACACATACAGTCCTTCTCCCCCAACCCTCCCAGCCTCCCACCTCCTAATGTTCAATGTAATCCAATTCTCAAAAGTGCATAATAAATAATGCCCATGAATTGTAGAACCCCTCCATCCTTCTCCTCAGTTCAAATTTGACCTTTTCAAGCATCAAGAATTCCAGCAAGTCCCCCGCCACGCCAGGGCACAGGATGGAGAGGTTGATCTCCACCCTAACAGGATCCACCTGCGTGCGTGCAATGCTGAAGTAGTCGGCCCTTCGGCCATCGTAGTAGCCTCAAAGATGTACGGCAAAGCCGTCTTCTTCCTGAGAGCCGAGCGGGCGGTCCTCCTCACCCTGGGAAAGGTGATCACGGTGGGCAGGACCTACCTGGCAGTGTACCCCTGATGGCCACCTTTGAGAGACATATCCTCTCCAGTGCCCCGCCCTTCATCCCCACGTAACTCCACCTCCCCCACCTCCACCTCCCGTAACAGCCTCCCCGAACAGGCGCCGGAATATGGCAACTAGGGGCTTTTCATAGTAACTTCATTGAAGCCTACTCGTGACAATAAGTGATTTTCATTTTTTTTCATTTCATCTACTGGGGTAGTTACGGTCTGGGGTGGTGCTGCTCCCACTCAGCCACAGAGATGCCTCCGTCAAACAAACCTTCTCCTTCTGGCGCCAATTTTTTGTTTGCCTGGTTCGGAGGAGATCCTCGAGGGGGGGCTCTGAGATCCCCTTCGGAGGTGAAACCTACTGTGTCACGTCTTCAAGAAGGTGGAGCATGTTAGGAAATATCGCCCTGCCCCTAAGGCCACCACATCACTAGGGCGGCTGCAGCCGGCACTGCCGCCCCATCCCTCTCAACTGACATCACCACTGCCGTCCAGAGGCCAACCGCCAAGATTATCAGGGCCAGCACCACAGCAGAATCAGCAATCTACCTCCAATGCCACTGCCAGCAAGAGGGGCATTAAGACGTAGCACTCTCAAGCGTAGGTTTAAGGCACCATAAGCACAGGATGGGCTTTTCACAGGAGGCATTTATCCATTTCATCAGTGTTATGTATTGTTTTTGTGTAACGAAGTTCTTTGCTTGATCTCCAGTAAAAATATAAATCAAGGTTTTGTTTCAATGTTGTGAGTGTTCTTCACGTTTTCCATAAGTGCCGGGCTCATCAGTGCCTAAAATGAGGCAACATTGAGTCATATCATTGTATTATCAGAAATGTGTGTATCGGAGGCGGTGCCCTTGCACTGAGATGGAAAGTCAGCCTTGGCAGTCTAGCCGAAGGAGCACTGAATCACTCTGGTGACCCTGCCTCTCTGACTGTTCCTCATGTCTGCTTCCCCCGGGGCAGCACGGTGGCCTAGTGGTTAGCACAACCGCCTCACGGCGCTGAGGTCCCAGGTTCGATCCCGGCTCTGGGTCACTGTCCGTGTGGAGTTTGCACATTCTCCCCGTGTCTGAGTGGGTTTCGCCCCCACAACCCAAAAATGTGCAGAGTAGGTGGATTGGCCATGCTAAATTGCTCCTTAATTGGAAAAAATAATTGGGTAATCTAAATTTATTTAAAAAAATTTTTTTAAATGTCTGCTTCCCCATCCGCACCCTGTGCCTACACTTGATCCTCATCAGGGCGAGCACCACTGCCTCACAGCGCCATTGACCCTGGTTCAATTCTTCCCTTGGGTGACTGCCTGCGTGGAGTTTGCATATCCCCCACGTGCCTGCGTGGGTTTCCTCCGGGTGCTACGGTTTCCTCCCACAATCCAAAGATGTGCAGGTTAGGTGGATTGGCCATGCTAAATTGCCCTTTAGTGTCCAAAGGTTCAGTAAGGTTATGGGAATAGGGCAGGGGAGTAGGCCGAGGTGGGGTGCTCCTTCAGAGAGTTGGTGTTGACTTGATGGGCCGAATGTACTGTAGAAATTCTATAGATCACCCCGTAGAGTCTTCCTCTGAGGCATTTGGAGGCTAGTGGAGCTACCTCAGAATCCTCATGCTCGAGTGGATCCCACTGTCAGGTTGTGCAAAGTTCAGCAGACCACAACAATATATGACACTCGCTCTGGAGGGTATTGCAGGGCTCCCCAGAACAGTCCAGGCAGTAGAACCTCATCTTCAGTGGCCCTGTTTTCCTCTCAGCCATTGCCCTTCTAGAGGCATGACATTGATTGTGCCTCTCTTCCACCTGGTGTGGGTGCCGGAGTGGCATCATGAGCCACATTTTCGACAGATGCCCTTTGTAACCCAGCAACCAACTGTCCAGCTGAGTTGAAGCCACAAACAGCCTTGGCAATGGGAGTGTCACAGAATGTATGCTTCATGGGAGCTGCTGGGTTACCTTGCTTGAAGAATATGGATCCTGTGGTCACATATTATCTGCACATTCATAGAGTGGCAACTCTCACCTGAACTCTGAACAACTCACACAGCATGTGCTTCAGTTGTTTTTTAAATCACCCTTGGATGAGGAAAGTGCACAAACAGGATGGCCTCCGGCCAGTGCTGTCTGTGCGCCGGCACAAAAATCACACGGGCAGCATGAAATTCCAGTCGGTATGTTTATTGATTTTCGTTTGTATTGATAACAAAAAGAAAAGATAAGAAAATACAGGAAACATATATACAGGAACACGAGACATATTAACAGAAAAATCTTACTGATCAGTTACTGCAACAATATCATAAACTATAATAATGTTTATTATTAAACTATAATAATGCTACCCAATTATATTAAAACATACTAGGGCTATGATCAAGGCAACTAAAGTGTAATTTACTAGTCACCATGACAACCTAAATAGGTTTTTCCTCTCTCTCAGCACTCTTTAATCTCTCTCAAAAGCTAGGGCATCTGTCTCTCTCCCCGTAAAGAGCTCTGGCTCGTTCGACATTCCAAAGACCGCCACTAGCAACATGACTCCACCTTCACCCCCACAACCCTGGGCATGGCTTGGGAAAAGGCAGTCCAGTACCTGACAAGCTTGGGGCAGGACTAGAACATGTGGGTATGGTTGGCCGAGCCTCCCCGGCACCATTCACATTTGTCTTCCACCTCCAGAAAGAACCCGCTCATACGTGTCCTGGTCACGCACGCCTTATTCATTATCTTTAGATGCGTTAGGCGCAGCCCTGCGCATGAGCAGGTGCAGTGCTTTGATCCAGAGACCTCCCCTATCTTGATGCACTGCTCCTAGCTCTACCTTTCCCGTGTCTCATCCAGCAGGGCTCTTGCCTCCTCTAACATTTGTCCGCACATGTTGGCGCAGTTCCTGTCCCCTAATTCGCCCGCTGCCAGCAGTCTGTCCAGTAGGGTGTGTCCAGGTGTCTTGGGGAACGTTGTTTGCGGAAGAATCCCTCAGTTGTAGGTGTTGTGGCTTGTTCCCCTTTGGGAGCTGGAGCTTTTCTGTTAGTTTCCCCAGGGTTGCTACTCCGTTGTCTATTCGTCTATGTACAGATCTCCTACTGACAGTACCCCTTTGTCCTGTCTCCACGTTTTGAAGGAGGCGCCCATTTTTGCTCGGATGAATTTATAGTTTTTGCAGATGGGGGCCTCAGCGGACATTGCATCAAAATGCCTGAGCTGGTTCCATGTCCATGCGTCCATGCGTGGCCATCACCACCGGGTTTCTCGAGTATTTGGCAGGGGGAAATGGGACTGGAGCCATGGCAAGGGCTCAGTGGGGTTTCCTCCATTCGCACGGGCAGCATGAAATTCCAGTCGGTATGTTTATTGATTTTCGTTTGTATTGATAACAAAAAGAAAGATAAGAAAACACAGGAAACATATATACAGGAACATGAGACATATTAACAGAAAAATCTTGCTGATCAGTTACTGCAACAATATCATAAACTATATTCATGCTACCCAATTGTATTGAAACATAATAGAGCTATGATGAAGGCGACAAAAGTGTAACCTACTAGTCACCTTGACAACCTAAATAGGTTTTTCCTCTCTCTCAGCACTCTTTAATCCCTGTGTGCTTGTTTCCCCTGTTTTCTGGATGTTGGCTCCTCTCCTCCCCCCCCCACCCCCTTCTTTTCCCTTGTCTAGTTCGCCATCGCCCCTCCGTCACCGGCTCTCTCATCCACCCCCGTACCCTTTCTGCGTTTTCTGCGCAATGGTAGAATAGGAAGTTCAGATGCGCCGAGCACCCCCCCCCCCCCCAGTATTCCTCCTTCTTTGTTTAGAATCTTTTCCGGATTCCGAGGTTTCTTCCTGCCCTCGCAAGCACCATAATTAATTTATCGAACTTGGTGAACAAGGCCTTGGGATGAAGATCAGGAGGGATTTGAATAGTAAGAGGAATCTTGGCAGCACGTTAATTTTAATTGCTGCTCTATCACATGATGGAGAGTGGGAGCAAGGACCACCTCCGCAGATCTGTGTTTACATCTTCCACTAGGCTCGACAGGTTCCACTTATGGATCCTTGTCCAGTCTACTTGGGCTACTTGTCTTGGGCCAGTTTGAACGGCAGCGTCCCTAGCTCTGGTTCTGCCCCCTGGGGATTCACAGGGAAGATTTCACTCTTGCTCAGGTTAAGTTTGTATTCCAAGAAGGCTCAAATTCCCTCAGGGGTTCCATTATTCCTCCCATGCTGGCTAGGGGGGTTTTAGACATAGAAGAGCAGGTCATCTGCATAGAGTGAGACTCTGTGTTCTCTGATTCCCCTTTGAATGCTTTTCCACTCCTTCGACGACATGAAGGCGATAGCCAATGGCTCGATTGCCAGGGCAAAAAGCATGCGGGGCCAATAGGCACCCCTGCCTCGTGCCTCTGTTCAGCCGGAAGTATTCGGAGCTGGTGGCATTTGTCCGTACATTTGCCATGGGAGCGCAACAGTAATTTCACCCGTGAAATTTAACCCTGGTCCAAACCCAAACTGTTCCTGCACCTCCATGAGGCATCCCGATTCAACTCTTTCGAAGGCCTTTTTTGCGGCCAGGGAGATGATCATTGCTGGTGTTCCCTCCCTGGATGGAGTCATAACCGCGTTCAGAAGGAGTCAGATGTTTGCTGTTAGCTGCCTGCCTTTGATAAAGCTCGTCTTATCTTCCGCGACAACTTCTGGCAAACAACTCCCCAGTCACGTCACCAGACCTTCGCCAGGACTTTGGCGTTAGTGATCAAGAGTGAGATCGTCTGTATCACCCACACTCCGTCAGGTCCTCGTCTTTTTAGAGATCAGTAATATGTGCCAGCATGGGTGGCAGGGCCCCTCTCGATAACGAATCATTGAACATCTCTGCAGGTGCAGTGCTCATGCTGCCACAAACATATTATAAAAGTCCACCAGGGGCGCAATTCTCCCAGAGGGAGACAAAGTGCCGACGCCGGAGTGAAAATCTGAGTATTTCACTCCGGCGTCGGAGGACGCCCCTCGCCCCCTATTCTCCCACTCCCAGGGGGCTAGGAGCGACGGCGCGTCAATTACGCGCGCCGGGCCTTGGCGCCGCGTCAAAGCGGCGCCGCCTGAATGACGTGGCCGACGGCGCCTAAATGACGTCCCCCACGCAAGCGCGGTTGCCGTCCTCCCTGCGGGTGCCCCGCAAGAATGGAGCATTGATCTTGCGGGGCGGCTGAGGGAAAAGAGTGCGTCTTTTAGAGACGGCGGCCCGACGATCGGTGGGCACCGATCGCGGGCCAGACCCCTCCTGAGCACCCCCCGGTGCTCGATCCTCCCTCCCCCGCCCACAGGCCCCACACGCCGGCAGTGACCAGGTGTGGTTGGCGCCGGCGTGAACCGGTCGGATTAGGCAGGCCGCTCGCCCCATCCGGGCCGGAGAATCGGCGCTCGACTGGGTGCCAGATCAGCGTGGCGTGAATCGCCCGGCACTCCCGCGATTCTCCCACCCGGCGTGAGGGGTCGGAGAATTGCGCCCCAGGAATCTGGACCTGGCGCCTTCCCAGATTGTATGAAGTTACATAGACATAGAACATAAAACAGTACAGCACAGTACAGGCCCTTTGACCCACGATGTTGTGCTGACCATTTATCCTAATCTAAGATCAACCTAACCTACACCCTTTCAATTTACTGCTGTCCATGTGCCTGTCCAAGAGTCACTTAAATGTCCCTAATGACTCTGACTTCATCACCTCTGCTGGCAGTGGATTTCACGCACCCACCACTCTCTGTGTAAAGAACCTACCTCTGTCATCTCCCCTATACCTACAGCACGGTTCAATTCCCGTACCAGCCTCCCTGAACAGGCGCCGGAATTTGGCGACTAGGGGCTTTTCACAGTAACTTCATTTGAAGCCTACTTGTGACGATAAGCGATTTTCATTTCATTTCAAATCACCTTAAAATCGTGTCTCCTCATGACAGCCATTTCCGCCCTGGGGAAAAGTTTCTGGCTATCCACTCTATACATGCCTTTCATCACCTTGTACCCCTCTATCAAGTCACCTCTCTTCCTTCTTCACTCCAGTGAGAAAAGCCCTGGTTCCCTCAACCTTTCTCCACTGATTTCCCAGAGGAGAGCAGGTCAAATTCCAATTGTAGTTCTTTCCTCTCCACCAGCTGCTCCACAGTTGGGACTGTGGTGTACCACCAATCCACCTCTAATATATAATCATTCAGCTGTTGCCTAGCCGCCCTTTCCTTCTTATCCTTGAGAGTTCTGTATGCTATTGTTTCCCCTCTTATCACTGCCTTCAGTGTCTCCCAGAATGTGGGTAAGGTCTCCCCATTCTGGTTGCAGGTGTCATGGAAATGTCACTTTAAGAAATGTTTCTCTTATCAAATGGCTGCAGTGATGTCAGTGTGTGGGGGGAGCTGGGCTCTGGCTCTGCTTTTTACTTTCGTTTTGAACTGGAAGCTGTTTTTGGCTCTGAGTTTTAGTTTTGTTTTCAGTTGGAGAGCTGCAAAAACCAAGGAGGTGTATTTTAGCCTCTCTCTCTGCATGCTAAAGAATGTCTCCAGATCACTTGATGATTTCAAAGTAATACCTGTTTCTGTAAGGAATGCAAACCTACTGTCTTTGTTAAAAAGGGTCTTTGACTTATGGATGTTTTTAGGAAAGTTACTGAGGATTACATATAGAGTATTGCATCTTTGGGGGGAGTGTTGGTAATTGACAAGGGGCGAGAATCGCCCAGGGCCGCCGAAAATCCTGTCCCCGCCTTGGCAGAAATTCCCCGCCACCTGGGAATTGGCGGGTGCGGGAAACACCACCCGCCAATCGGCGAGCCCCCTGCGGCGATTCTCTGGCCCGTGATGGGCCGAAGTCCCGCCGCTGGGAGGCCTCTCCCGCCACCGTGGTTTGAACCACCTCTGGTGGCGGCGGGATCGGCGGCGCAAGCGGGTCTCTGGGGTCCTGGCGGGGCGCGGGGCGATCGGACCCCGGGGGGTGCCCCCACGGTGGCCAGGCCCGCGATCGTGGCCCATCGATCAGAAGGCGGGCCAGTGCTGTGGGGGCACTCTTTTTCTTCCATATTTGTATGTGTGTTCAAATCATTGAAGGTGACAGAGAATGTTGAGAAAACAGTTAAAAAGAATGCAGGTTACTGTGATTTATAAAGAGAGGCGGTTTGAGTTTTGAAGAGTGACCAGTCTGATTGACACATCTAGCTTTCTGTAATCATGTGCCTAAGCAATGGGGCTGCCTCTGGATGCAAATATCTTAAGACCTGTTCAATAAAGCCTCTCACTGATAAAAAAAATCTTGCTGAAGACTGCTGACCTTGTACCTGAACAAAGGCACAGACTGCAACAAAGAGATTTCATGGTGGCATAGGGTGCTTTCAATGTAAATCCCATCGACAAGCAGCGGGAGGATATAATCCTGTCACAAGCAAACAGCGCATCACCAACAAAGACACGGCTGGGTGGAGGTGGAAGTCTCGCCCTGGGCCAATTAACACCCTGTCAAGTGAAAAGGAGAATCCCGCCCACTGTTTTTTCTTCAGCTAGAGTGCTGCATACAATTTTGAGCAACACACTTTAGAAAGGATGTAAAGGCATTGGAAAGGATTCAGAAAAGATTAATGAGAATGGTTCCAGTAATGAGGGACATGACTTTCGTCAATGCATTGGCAAAGCTAAGACTCTTTTCCTTTGAAAAGAGAAGATTGAGAAGTGATTTGATAGAAGTGTTTAAAATAATGAGGTCTGGACAGAAGTAGCTCGGGAGGAACTGTTCCTAATGACATAACTGTTGAGAACACAAGGGCACCAATTTTAGGTGATGGCACAAGAGCCAAAGGCAAGATGAGTAAAATGCATTGACTGTGGGTGTGCTGGATTTAATCAGGGCTTCCAAAATGAAATTGGATAATTATCTGAAAATAAAATCTTTTTATAATAATAATAATAATATATAATAATCTTTATTGTCACCAGTAGGCTTACATTAACACTGCAATGAAGTTACTGTGAAAAGCCCCTAGTCTCCCCGTTCCAGCGCCTGTTCAGTTACACAGAGGGAGAATTCAGAATGTCCAAATTCCCTAACAGCACGTCTTTCGGGACTTGTGAGAGGAAACCCACGCAAACACAGGGAGAACGTGCAGTCTCCACAGAAACAGTGACATAAGCCGGGACTCGAACCTGGGACCCAACAAAGCAACAGTGCGAGCCAGTGTGCTAGGGCTATGGTAAAAATGAAAGCGAGTGGGACTAGCTGAGTTGCTCTTGCAGAGAGTTAGCATGGACATGATAGCCGTATGGTCTCCATCTGTACTTCAACCATTTGATGATTCTATTCTATGTAGTTCCCTTCTGGGTGAAAATGGTTGTTTCAAATGCTTGACATATAATTTTCAAATTTTACGGTACGGTTTTCCAAATGTAAAATTTTAAACTCATAGATTTCTTAAACGAGCAAAATAACATCTTAAATGAACGAGAAATTAGCTATTTGAAAATTTCATCCAAAAAGGCGTTAGAAACTTATTAGTTTTTATTAAATTATTACCTGCAAAATAATATTCAGTGAGATAAAATCAGACAAGAAGATGCAGCTTCCATGTGATTCAGTAATAACTGAGCAGGTAATGATGATAAGTTTTGTGAGAGCCACGAAGAATCCAACACGAGTTTTCAGGATACAAAGAAATAACATTTATTTACAATAACATATAGATACAACAGCAGCAGCAACATCCCTTGCTGCCCACTCCTCTCTCTCTCTGTTGGTTCCAAACTGGCCAGCTCTATTTATGCAGGGAGTCTGCTAATGATTTCTCCACCCCCCTCATTGGGGAAGTGATGAGACCATCAATTCAGAAGACACGTGATTGGAAGTGAATAGTGGTTTTAATAGTCTTGCAACTGAGCCTGCCTGCGACGAGATGAACTAGCAGCAGGCTCACAACTGCAGATCTTTATACTTCCGGTTAGTGGGAGGAGCCATGGGCAGAGCCAAGGGTGGAGCCCAGTACGAACTCCTCATCTCCCCCTATGGGCAGAGCCGCGCAATGGCTCGTATACAGAGCCCACAAGGACACAATACATATGATACAACACAGTGTGAATTACTAGGTTTATAATTCACTACATTCACCCCCTGTAAGAAAAATCAAGTCTGGCGGGGGTGATGGGTCTATAAATTGAGCCGGTCCGGCGGCCGAGTCGTCCTTTGGGATCGGCGAAGCACCGGGGTTGCAGCCTCTTCTGGTGGCTGGGTGGTGGCGGTCGGCGAGGGTACAATAATGGACTCTGGGGGTGATTCGGTCCGAGCTTCGTACCCGACTGGTTCGACTGGTGACGGGCATTGGCAGAAACCCATAGGCGCGGGGGCGCGGAGCACGGGCAGTGAACCTGTAGGTGCGGGGGCGCAGGGCGTGGAGGGTTGTGCGGGGTGTAGTGTGAGGGGTACCTCGGCGGTAGTGGTAGTGGATCCTGCAGGTGCCAGGTCCCGGAGGGAAATAGTGTCCTGACGGCCGTCAGGGTATTCGATGAAAGCGTATTGGGGGTTTGAGTGGAGTAGGAGCACTCTCTCAACGAGTGGGTCAGTTTTGTGTGCCCGGACGTGCTTCCGGAGGAGAACCGGGCCAGGTGTCTTCAACCATGCTGGGAGCGAAACCCCCGTGGTAGTGCCCCTATAAAAAACAAATAGCCGTTCGTGAGGGGTCTGATTGGTGGCAGTACATAGGAGGGACCTAATAGCATGGAGCGCGTCGGGGAGGACCTCCTGCCAATGGGAGGTCGGGAGATTCCTGGACCGGAGGGTCAGTAGGACGGTCTTCCAGACCGTCGCGTTCTCCCTCTCCACCTGCCCGTTCCCCCTGGGGTTGTAGCTGGTAGTCCTGCTCGAGGCGATGCCCTTGTCAAGCAGGTACTGGCGCAGCTCGTCGCTCATAAAGGACGAACCCATGTCGCTGTGTGCATAGCTGGGGAAACCGAACAGGGTGAAGATACTGTGCAGAGCTCTGATGACTGTGTGGGAGGTCATATCGGGGCACGGGATAGCAAAGGGGAAGCGGGAGAACTCGTCGATGACGTTCAGGAAGTACACATCCCGATTGGTCGAGGGAAGTGGCCCTTTGAAATCGATGCGCAGGCGTTCAAAGGGCCGGGAGGCCTTTACCAGGTGGGCCCTGTCTGGTCTATAGAAGTGCGGTTTGCACTCCGCGCAGATCGGGCAATCCCTGGTGATGGCTTTTACCTCCTCGGTGGAGAAAGGCAGATTTCGGGCTTTGATGTAGTGGGCGAGCCGGGTGACCCCCGGATGGCAGAGGTCATTGTGGATAGCTTTCAGGCGGTCGTCTTGCGCGCTGGCGCACATGCCGCGGGACAGAGCATCTGGGGGCTCGTTGAGCTTCCCCGGTTGATACATAATATAGTACTTGTAGGTGGAGAGTTCAATCCTCCACCGCAGGATCTTATCATTTTTTTATTTTGCCCCTTTGTGAGTTGTCAAACATGAAGGCAACCGATCTTTGGTCGGTGATGAGGGTGGATCTCCTACCTGCAAGGTAGCGCCTCTACTGTCGTAGAGCTTCCACGATGGCTTGTGCTTCCTTTTTGTCTGAGGAGTGTCGAAGTTCCTAAGCAGAGAGGGTTCGGGAGAAGAAGGCGACTGGTCTCCCTGCCTGATTTAGTGTGGATGCGAGAGCGACCTCTGAGGCATCGCTCTCCACCTGAAAGGGGACGGATTCATCCAACGCCCTCATGGCCGATTTGGCGATGTCCTCCTTGATGCAGGTGAAGGCCTGGCGAGCCTCATCTGACAGAGGAAAGAGTGTGGCCTTAAATAGTGGCCGGGCTTTGTCCGTATACTGAGGGACCCACTGGGCATAATAAGAGAAAAATCCCAGGCACCTTTTGAGGGCCCTGGAACAATGAGGGAGAGGGAGTTGTAAGAGGGGACTCATACAGTCCGGGTCGGGGCCCAGGACTCCGTTTTCCACGACATAGCCGAGGATGGCTAGCCTGGTCGTGCGGAAAACGCATTTCTCCGTGATATACGTGAGGTTGAGCTTCTGGGCAGTCCGAAGAAATCGATGGAGGTTAGTGTCGTGGTCCTGCTGATCATGGCCGCAGATGGTGACGTTGTCCAAGTACGGAAACGTGGCCCGCAGCCCGTACTGGTTCACCATTCGGTCCATTGTTCGTTGGAACACCGGGACCCCATTCGTGACGCCAAAGGGAACACGGAGGAAATGGAAGAGGCAGCCATCTGCCTCGAACGCCGTGTAGTGGCGGTCCTCCGGGCGGATTGGGAGCTGGTGATAAGCAGACTTCAGATCCACCGTGGAGAAGATGCGGTACTGGGTGATCTGATTCACCTTGTCTGCAATCCTGGGGAGGGGGTACGCATCGAAGAGCGTGAACTGATTAATGGTTTGGCTATAGTCCACTACCATTCGGAATTTTTCCCCGGTCTTGACGACCACCACCTGAGCTCTCCAGGGGCTGTTACTGGCCTCTATGATCCCCTCACGTAGGAGCCTATGGACCTCGGTTCTGATAAACACCCTGTTCTGCAGGCTGTACCGCCTGCTGCGAGTGGCTATGGGTTTGCATTCCGGAGTGAGATTAGCAAAGAGTGGAGGGAGGTCGCTTTTTAGCGTCGCTAGACTGCAGATAGTGAATGGAGGTAGGGGCCCGCCGAAGCTGAGCGTGAGGCTTTTGAGGTTACACTGGAAGTCGAGTCCCAGTAGGAGTGGGCCGCAGAGTTTGGGAAGTACATATAGCTCGAAGTTCGAGTAGCTGGCGCCTTGAATCGTTAGAGTCGCGACGGTGCGCCCTTGGAGGTGAACAGAGTGAGAGACCAAAGCGAGTGAGATAGTTTGCCGTGCAGGGAAGATAGGGAGCGAACAGCGTCTTACCAGATCTGGGTGTCCGAAGCTCTCGGTGCTCCCGGAGTCGAAGACGCACGGTGTACTGTACCCGTTGATTTTAACGGTCATCATCGAGTGGCGGAGGTGTTTCGGACGCGACTGGTCCAATGTGACCGCGCTGAGTTGCGGGTAGTCGGTGGCTCGATCAGCTGTGCTGGAGTGGCCCCGTGATGACTCTGCTGAGGTCGTAGTCTTCGAGGGGAGTTTCAGAGGTTGAAGAGGATGGATCCCAAGATGGTTGCCCCCGTGGATCGCATGTGGCGGGCGGCGAGGAAGATGGCGGCCCCCATGAGTCGCACGTGGCCGGCTGCGTGGAGGAGGGTTGCCAAGTTGGCGGCCCCCATAAGTCGCCACGTGTCGGGTGGGGGCGGAGTCGGCATACAGGCTGCAGCATTTCGGGGCCTGCGAGTTTGGGAAGCAAGTGCTCTGGGCTGCGGGGGAGTTTGGAGAGGGGGATTTCTTCGCCAGGCAGACCCAGGCATAGTGTCCTTTGCGACCGCAGCTGCTGCAGGTCACGTTGCGGGCCGGGCAGTGCTGCCGTGGGTGTTGGGGCTGCCCACAAAAATGGCACACTGGGGCTGCCTAGTGGGTGGGTGGCCACGCGGCACAGGCCTGGGGCAGTCGCTGGTCGGGGGCCCAGGATGGGGTCGCTTGGTCTGCGGGGAACAAGGTGAGGCTGCGGAACGAGACCTCCATGGTTGTAGCTAACTCTACAGTGTCCTCCAAGTTCTGGGCCCCTTTTTCAAGCAACCGCTGGCGCACATAGTGTGACCTAAGCCCTGCCACGTACACATCTCGGACAGCGAGCTCCATATGCTGGGCGGCTGAAACAGCTTGATAATTGCAGTCTCGAGCTAAGGCTTTTAAATCGCGCAGGAATTCGTCCAGCGCCCCTGCTGGCGGCGGGTCGTAAAAATGTGGCGCGCGTAGAACTTGTTGATGGGCCTCACGTACATTCAATTGAGCATGGCCAGGGCCTCCGTATATGAGGAAGTACTGTTAAGTTGAGTAGAGATACGGTGGCTCACCCTTGCGTGCAGAAGGCTGAGTTTCTGCTCCTCCGTAGTTTCTGAAGTGCTTGATTCAGCCAGGTAGGCCTTGAAACATCTGAGCCAGTGTAGAAAGATTTCTTTCGCCTCTGCAGCCTGCGGGTCGAGTTCTAGTCGGTCAGGTTTGAGCACTGATTCTATAGTCATTTTCTTCAAGTTTCCTAAGACTATTAAATTGATGAGACCATCAATTCACAAGACACGTGATTGGAAGTGAACAGTGGTTTTAATAGTCTTACAACTGAGCCTGCCTGCGACGAGATGAACTGGCAGCAGGCTCACAACTCCAGATCTTTATACTTCCGGTTAGTGGGAGGAGCCATGGGCGGAGCCATGGGCGGAGCCAAGGGTGGAGCCCAGTACAAACTCCTCATCTCCCCCTATGGGCAGAGCCACGCAACGGCTCGTATACAGAGCCCAGAAGGACACAATACATACGATACAACACAGTATGAATTACTAGGTTTATAATTCACAACAGGAAGCTCATACTCCCACAGGATTGTGGGATTGTCATTAGTCCCCAGCCAATGGTAAGCAGGCAGGTTATAACATCCCTCTCCCCCAAAGTCCAAGGAATCCACCGAAGACCGTGGCGAAAGAGGGTGTCGGACTCGTTTTGCCGCAGGCCGGACACCATTTGCACGAGGCGCTGGATCGGGCGGCGTGTAACGAGATGGAGACCGGTGCTTCCATGATGAACGGCGTAACGGTTGTACATCCACGGCCCGTGGGCCTGAGGATTCCCCCTCCGAGGTGTCTTGTGTCTCCATCGCGGAGTCAGAGTCTGCTGCCTCCGTCATCTCCGTTATCTCGGCGTCTTTATCTCCACGCGGTTCTGTCTGGTCTCTGCGGCTGTAGAAATGAGCTCCTGGGGCGGGGAATCTTTGGCAGGGATAGTCTTTTGGACCGAACATGGTCGACATGTTTATGCTGGAGATGCCCCTGGGCTTGTACCTGGTAAGAGATAGGGCCCGTTGGATGAAAGATTACGCCAGGGACCCACTGGGCACCACCAGCAAAATTCCGAACGAACACTAGGTCATAGATTTCATAGAATTTACAGTGCAGAAGGAAGCCACTCGGCCCATCGAATCTGCACCGGCTCTTGGAAAGAGCACCCTACCCAAGGTCAACACCTCCACCCTATCCTCATAACCCAGTAACCCCACCCAACACTAAGGGCAATTTTGGACACTAAGGGCAATTTATCATGGCCAATCCACCTAACCTGCACATCTTTGGACTGTGGGAGGAAACCGGAGCACCCGGAGTAAACCCACGCAGACACGGGGAGGATGTGCAGACTCCGCACAGACAGTGACCCAAGCCGGAATCGAACCTGGGACCCTGGAGCTGTGAAGCAATTATGCTATCCACAATGCCACCGAATCAGCCGATGCCGTTCTTGTGTGCGGCGTACTTTTGTGCCAATGTCCGGGAAAACCATGCGAAGGCGGTGCGAAGTCTCCGGCCCATTAGGAGTTCTGCGGGAGCTACGCCAGTCACCGCATGGGGGGTGGTCCTATATGAAAACAAAAACCGAGCCAGTCTCGTGTCCATCGACCCAGAAGACTGCTTCTTTAGGCCTCGTTTGAATGTCTCCGTCAACCCATTTGAAGCCGGGTGGTAAGGGGCGTATGCTGTTCATCTTGATGAACCTCGCAAACTCCTCACTTGTGAACGGAGTGCCATTGTCCGTGACCAGCACCTCGGGGAGGCCATGCGTACTAAAAGACAAACGCATCTTCTTGATTGTTGCACAGGACGTTGTGCCTCCCATCTTCTGCACCTCTAGCCATTTAGACTGGGCGTCGATTAATAGCAGGAACATGGATCCTTGAAAAGGGCTGGCAAAATCCACATGCAAGCGCGGCCAAGGCCGCCCTGGCCATTCCCAGTGATGTAGGGGCGCAGCCGGCGGAAGCTTCTGATGCTCCTGGCAAATGGAGCAGTTTTGGGCCACCTTCTCAATGTCGGTGTCGAGGCCTGGCCACCAGACATAACCCCGGGCCAACATTTCCATTTTGGTCACACCTGGATGCCCATTGTGCAAGTCTCCCAGTATCAGCTCCTGTCCTTTTTCCGGGACAATCACGGGCGTCCCCCACAAAAAGATGCCATCTTCCACGCTAAATTCGGACAGCTTGGAGGAAAATGCCCACAACTCGCCTGGGAGCTGTCTATGCTTCCCACCATACAGGACTATGTGTCGAACCTTTGACAGGACTGGTGATGCCGTGACAGGCAAGATGTCCATAAAATTTAGGGTTGCAACCACTTCACTGGTCGTGTGGGTCGATGGGGTTGGGTTAAAATGTTGCCCCACTAAGTTCACAAGTTCATCAAACGTTTTGGTGTCCGGCGCAGCTGGGTACGTAAGGCTCCTAATCACCCCAAACGTATGCGGGCCGCAGGCGGTGAGCAATATGACCACCTGGCGCTCGTTTTCGGTGATATTGTTTGCCCAGAAATAGTAACGCATCCTTTGTGCGTACTGGTTCCAGCTTTCCAGCGCAGCATCAAAAACATCCAAACGTCCATACAGAGGCATGGTGTAATAGAAAACAACTTCCAACCTATATCCAACAAAAATCCAGGGAGGTGGCTTCAGCAGTGTAGACAGCTCTCCACTTTAACCCACGTCGCCAGTTTTGTGAGGGCCACAAAGAATCCAGCATGAGTTTTCAGGATACAAAGAAATAACATTTATTTACTATAACATATATATACAACAGCAGCAGCAACTTCCCTTGCTGCCCACTCCTCTCTCTCTCTGGTTCCAAACTGGCCAGCTCTATTTATGCAGGGGGTCTGCTAATGATTTCTCCGCCCCCCTCATTGGGGAAGCTCATACTCCCACAGGATTGTGGGATTGTCATTAGTCCCCAGCCAATGGTAAGCAGGCAGGTTATAACAATAAATTACCGGAATGTTTGACAAGACTTCATTACAAAGAATGGAGCATCATTATGCCAATTTTGATGCCATGACCTAGGAAAATATATAATTTTTAGACCGTATGTGGATTCAAGAGAGTAATGTGAAAAGTAACATTAAGAACATAAATTGGAAAATTTTGTCCTCCAGGATTGAGGATTGCGTTCCGGACGTTATGGGGAGGATCAGACGGGGTTTGTTAAGGGTAGACAGTTGGTGGCCAATGTAAGAAGGTTGTTAAATGTGATCATGATGCCCCCGGAATATAGGGAGGTGGAGCTAGTGATCGCAATGGATGCAGAAAAGGTTTGTGTTCGGGTAGAATGGGATTATCTGTGGGAGGTACTGGGCCGGTTCGGATTTGAGCGTGGCTTTATTGACTGGGTTGCTGAGTCAGGCTCCTGTGGCAAGTGTACGGACAAATAGGACAACATCGGACTATTGTAGACTGCACCGGGGGATGAGACAGGGATGCCCCCTCTCCCCACTGTTGTTCACGCTGGCTATAGAGCCGTTGGCAATTGCTCTGAGAGCCGCGAGAGGCTGGAAGGGGCTGATCTGAGGTTGGGGGGGTGGGGGGGGGGAGAAGGGTTGGAGCAGAGAGTCTCACTCTATGCAGACGACCTGCTCCTGTATGTATTGGACCCATTAGAGGGGATGGAAGAAATCATGAGGATTCTGGGGTACTTTGGCCGGTTTTCGGGGTATAAGCTAAATACGGGGAAAAGTGAGATGTTTGCGATTCAGGCGATGGGTCAGGAGAGGCGATTGGGCGAGCTGCCATTTTGATTAGTCGGGGGAAGCTTTCGGTACCTTGGCATTCGAGTGGCGTGGGAATGGGACCGGCTGCATAAATTAAATCTGGCCCGGCTAGTAGACCAAACGAAGGACGATTTTCGGAGATGTGACGCGCTCCTGTTGTCATTAGCTGGGAGGATTCAGACGGGGAAGATGATGGTCCTCCCGAGATTCCTATTCGTGTTTCAATGTCTCTCCATCTTTATTCCGCGGTCCTTTTTTAAACGGGTCAACAAAGTGATCTCTGGCTTTGTCTGGGCGGGCAAGACCCCGTAAGGAAGGTAATGCTTGAGCGGAGTCACGGAGAGGGCGGGCTGGCACTGCCAAATTTTTGTAACTATTACTGGGAGGCAAATATAGCCATGATCAGGAAGTGGGTAGTGGGGGAGGGGTCGGCACGGGAGCGTATGGAGGCGACTTTAGGCAAGGGCACCAGTTTGGATGTGCTGGTAACTGCACCTCTACCGTTCCTGCTGGCACGGTACTCCAACAGCCCCGTGGAGGCCCTGAGAGTCTGGGGGCAATGGAGGAGACATGTGGGAGCAGAGGGAGCATCAGTCTGGTCCCCAATCTGTAATAATCACCGGTTTGCCCCGGTAAGTATGGATGGGGGGTTCCGGATATGACGGCGAGCAGGGATTGAGAGGATGGAGGATATGTTTATAGACAGGAGCTTTCCGAGTATGAGGCACTGAAGGAGAAGTTTGAGTTGGCGAGGGGAATCAAATTCAGGTATCTGCAGGTGCGGGACTTCTACGTAAACAGGTGTCAACCGTCCTGCTCCTACCGCTAAGGGGGATTCAGGACAAGGTAGTTTCCAGAGGGTGGGTAGGAGAAGGAAGTGTCTCGGACATTTACAAGGAACTTATGGGGTCAGAGGAGACGCAGACCGAGGAGCAAGTGGGAGGAGGAGCTGGGAGGAGAGACAGGATGGTCTATGGGCGGATGCATTGAGCAGAGTCAACGCGTCCACAACATGTCCCACGCTCAGCCTGATACAATTTAAGGTTGTTCACCGGGCTCACATGACAGTGGCCAGGCTGAGCAGATTCTTTGGGGTGGAAGACGGGTGTGCAAAATGTGTGGGAGGACCAGCGAACCATGTCCACATGTTCTGGACATGTCCGAAGCTTAGGGGATTTTGGCAGGGGTTTGCAGATGTCATGTCCACGGAGTTAAAAACAAGGGTGGCACTGAGTCCAGAGGTGGCGATTTTCGGGGTGTCTGAAGACCCGGGAATCCAGGAGGAGAAAGAGGCAGACGTTCTGGCCTTTGCTTCCCTGGTAGCCCGGAGACGGATACTATTAGCTTGGAGGGACTCAAAGCCCCCAAAGTCGGAGACCTGGCTATCGGACATGGCTAGCTTTCTCTGTGTTTGGAGAAAATCAAGTTCGCCCTGAGAGGGTCACTGTTAGGGTTCGTCCGGAGGTGGCAGCCGTTCGTTGACTTCATCGCAGAAAATTAATCGTCAACAGAAGAGTGGGGGGGTTACTTTAGCTTAGAGTAGCGGGTTAATAAAGGTGGGACCTGTAATGGAGGGAGATGGCTTTTGCACTATATTTATAGTTTCATGTACATTGTTCATTGTGTTTTTGTTATCATACCAAAAAATGCCTCAATAAAATGTTTATTAAAAAAAAGAACATAAATTGGAAAAACAAGCCACTCACAGAAACATCCTTATTTCATTTGTTACTTCGTCATCTGCAGAAAGAGACATGTAAATTGCAGGAATGGGCCTCTTTCAAAGCTGGAGACATGTAACCATGACCAAATTGACATTGACGAACAAAGAAAAACAGAAGCACAAAAATATGGAGTAAAATGGAGCATATTATACCACTGCCATTAAGCTTATTAGATTTAAGTGGACCATTTATGAGATCACAAGGATTTGCTATTTATATAAGCTTGGACAACTTGTTTTCCCAAGTTGCATGGGGTGCTGAATTTAACTTTGAGAACTGGCTCATTTATATTTCAGACTATATGACTAATGTAGGAAATTAATTTCTCACACCAGACAACATACACAGTGCAAACATTTCACTCCCTACTGGATACAACAAATAAACTGACATATATAACTTTTAGATTAAAGTTCTGCCATTATTATGATCCAGAACCAGACCCCAACAGTTGCTAGGATACCCACAGAAACCATAATATTTTGTTTTATTTGTAAGACTGTGAGGAAAGAATACTTTGCTCCAAGAATGAAGATTCCAAGCACAAGTAGGGATATGAGGCAAGATTCTTCCATCCGATGGCAGAGTGCTGACGCCGTCGTAAAAACTGGAGAGTATAACGATGGTGTCATTGGATCGCTAACTGTAGCGATCCTCTGCCTACAGGAGACCAGCACGGCACTGGAGCGAGCCAAGCCACTCGAGCTGCCAATACCGGCGTCAAATAGGCGCCGCAGGTCTGCGCATGTGTGTTGCGACCGGCGCGAATGCGCGCATGCACACTGCGACCGGCGCGAATGCGCGCATGCACACTGCGACTGGCGCGATTGCACGCATGCACACTGCGACCGGCGCGAATGCGCGCATGCACACTGCGACCGGCGCGAATGCACGCATGCACACTGCGACCGGCGCGAATGCACGCATGCACACTGCGACTGGCGCGATTGCACGCATGCACACTGCGACCGGCGCGAATGCGCGCATGCACACTGCGACCGGCGCGAATGCACGCATGCACACTGCGACCGGCGCGAATGCACGCATGCACACTGCGACCGGCGCGAATGCACGCATGCACACTGCGACCGGCGCGAATGCACGCATGCACACTGCGACCGGCGCGATTGCACGCATGCACACTGCGACCAGCGCGATTGCACGCATGCACACTGCGACCGGCGCGATTGCACGCATGCACACTGCGACTGGCGCGATTGCACGCATGCACACTGCGACCGGCGCGAATGCACGCATGCACACTGCGACCGGCGCGAATGCACGCATGCACACTGCGACTGGCGCGATTGCACACATGCACACTGCGACCGGCGCGAATGCACGCATGCACACTGCGACTGGCGCGATTGCACGCATGCACACTGCGACCGGCGCGAATGCACGCATGCACACTGCGACTGGCGCGAATGCACGCATGCACACTGCGACCGGCGCGAATGCACGCATGCACACTGCGACTGGCGCGATTGCACGCATGCACACTGCGACCGGCGCGATTGCACGCATGCACACTGCGACCGGCGCGATTGCACGCATGCACACTGCGACCGGCGCGATTGCACGCATGCACACTGCGACCGGCGCGATTGCACGCATGCACACTGCGACCGGCGCGATTGCACGCATGCACACTGCGACCGGCGCGATTGCACGCATGCACACTGCGACCGGCGCGAATGCACGCATGCACACTGCGACCGGCGCGATTGCACGCATGCACACTGCGACCGGCGCGAATGCACGCATGCACACTGCGACCGGCGCGATTGCACGCATGCACACTGCGACCGCCGCGAATGCACGCATGCACACTGCGATCGGCGCGATTGCACGCATGCACACTGCGACCGGCGCGAATGCGCGCATGCACACTGCGACCGGCGCGAATGCACGCATGCACACTGCGACTGGCGCGATTGCACGCATGCACACTGCGACCGGCGCGATTGCACGCATGCACACTGCGACCGGCGCGCATGCACACTGCGACTGGCGCGATTGCACGCATGCACACTGCGACCGGCGCGAATGCACGCATGCACACTGCGACCGGCGCGAATGCACGCATGCACACTGCGACCGGCGCGAATGCACGCATGCACACTGCGACTGGCGCGATTGCACGCATGCGTGGTAGCTTCCTTCTCTGCTCTGGCCCCGATGCAACATGGCGTAGGGCTACAGGGGCCTGTGCAGAGCAAAAGATGCCCCCACCAGGAGAGGCCGGCCCTCCGATTGGTGGGCTCCGATCGCAGGCCAGGCCATGGTGGAGACCCCCCACCCCCCGGGGTCGGACTCCCCATCCCCCCCCCATCAGGCCGCCCCCGACAGGATGGAGGCCGAGGTCCCGCTGGGTAAGACCAGATTTGAACGGCGCCGGCGGGATTCGGGCTATTTTCGGTGGCCATTCGGTGAATCCCGGGCGGAGAATCGCCGGGGGGAGGCGCCACGTAGAGCGGCCCCCGGGCGGCACGGGCCGACCGTTCCGGCACCAATGGCGCTGATGCTCCGGTTACCGGAGAATCGGCGGCCTAGCGTCGGGGTAGCATCGCCCAATTCGCGCCCGGCCTGGCATTTCTCCAAACCGGCGTGGTCTGAGAGAATCCCGCCCATGGTGTATTAAAACAAACTTTATTACTAAGACGGTCTTAAAATAACTTTAAGAAAATAGCTGATGGGGCAGCACGGTGGCGTAGTGGGTTAGCACTGCAGCCTCACGACGCCGAGGTCCCAGGTTCGATCTCGGCTCTGGGTCACTGTCCGTGTGGAGTTTGCACATTCTCCCCGTGTTTGCGTGGGTTTCGCCCCCACAACCCAAAGATGCGCAGGGTAAGTGGATTAGCCTTGCTAAATTGCTCCTTAAGTGGAAAAATTAAGGAAAAAAAAGAAAAAAACAGTTAAACGTTGCTTAACAATGAAATGTAACCTAACTCTAAACTGCTATCATTGATCTCCACTCAAGCAAAACCCATCTCAGGTCAAAATATACTTTTAAATACAGTTAGCCAACCCAGGACTACTTGTTGTGAAGAGATGTCTTGGATAATCCACATTGAGAGAGAGATCCTTCAGGAACTAGCTTGCAGATTCTTGCCTGTGACAAACAACTGTTTAACTTCCCAGTATTTAGCAAAAAGCTGCTTGTCTGTTCACTTGACCAATCTAAACTGAACTGAAATCCAACACCTGACTGCTTAACATCTTACATCATCTTACTAAAGCTACCAACGCGATCTAACAGAATAAAGTCTGTTCTGAGCGGGATTAATGGGGTCTTTTGCGGTGCCTGTAACGCTGGGGTCAACCCCACTATCTAATGGCACTCCTTTTTTTCAGGCTTCAGCAGGGAACGCCCCTCTGAGGCCGCCCTCAATTGCATTTCCTACGCTGAGGAGCTTCGCTCTGCCATTTAAACTGGCGCCCGATCTCTCTGTGACCCTGAACAACCCGTAAATCCCCAAATCACCTGTTCGGGTGGGAGGGGGGGGGGGGCGGGTTGCAGAGCCCCCCACCCCAACTCATACAGGCAGGGCACCCTGGGCCCGATCCATGACACAGGCAAAATGTCACCTGACACACTGGTAGTGCCCCTGTCAATTTGGCAGTGCAACACGGGCACCCTGACAGTGCCCAGCTGGCAACCAAGTTGCACTTCCAGGGTGTCTAGGTGGCATTGCCAGTGCACAAGGCTGGCTGTGTGTCGATGCCCAGGTGGCATCCACAGTGCCAGGGCACCATCCTGACCAAAGGCCTACCACCCAGGGGCATCCAATCACCTGGGATACCCTCCTAATGCCGTCCTGCCTGGTCCCCGTTTGTGGGGACCAGTGTCAAATGGCGCCTCGCTGGGATCGCCTCTGCAAGGCTGGTAGATCATGGGTGCCAGTTTAGATCTGGTATCAGCATAGTTGAGTGAGCAGTTAAGCTCACTTAACTATGCAAATCTGGATCCTGCCCATTGCGAGTAGGGTCCAGATCGTGACATCTCGCAAGATCTTGTTAGATCTCACAAGGCGTTATGACCATCGGGAATCCCGGAAGAGACCTCGCGTAGGATCTAATTAGGATCTACCAGCCGTGCCCATCCTGATTCTGCCTGATTCAGCTAGTAAATCATGTCCAATGTCTCTAATTACTCCTCAAGAAACCTTCTTTATACAAGCAAAATTCCATTAGCCCAACTTTTACGATGCTTTAATTATCCCTTTTGTCGCCACAAAGTTGGCTTCCTTTCAAACCAGGATTTTAAAAAATAGTACTGTAGCAGTCACTCACCATCCCAGGCTTCTAACCCTGACTGCACCATATACATATAATACAATATATCTGAGGTTCCTACATTCATCACACCATGTAAGCTTATTGTTCAGCTGTGGGCATCTCAATATTCTGTGAACAATTTATGTTTTCCTGCGAAGAAAATAGTGGCAGGATTGTTGTCTTTCTGGAGATTTAATAAATGTGATTTGGAGGATCCTTACTGTCACTTAACTATCACATTGTACTGTACTCTAAAACGTTATCCCGAGACCCCCTTGCCATTCCATCGTATATTACATAAACTAAGTCAGGATAATTCCATTGAGCTGGACAATAAATAAATAACATTGGAAGAGGATGGTGCGATTGACCACATTAAAGCCTGTAGCATTGACAAGATGAGCTCAGAAATGGCTTTAGAGGAGATAGATCATAAACAGAGGAGAGATGTAGGTAGGGAGTAGCCTTTTAAAAATTTCTTTCACAGGATGTAGGCATCATTAGCTAGGCCAGAATTCTTATTGTCCATCCCTATTACCCGAACAGGCGCTGGAATGTGGCGACTAGGGGCTTTTCACAGTAACTTCATTGCAGTGTAAATGTAAGCCTACTTGTGACAATAAAGATTAATATTATTATTATTAATTTCCCTTGCAAAGATGGTGGTGATCCACCTACTCCAAGTTCCGCACACATGATTACGGCCTCAACCGGGACCTTGTATTCATGTCTCATTACATTTAGTCCCCACCATCTGGCCTGGGCTACCAACTGTCCTGGCCTGGGACAATTCACACCTCTTTAACCTGTGATTATCCCTCTCCGTCTGGACCTGTAAAGACTTGCATTCAAAGTATCATGTTGCATCATTGACTTTGTCTGTATATGTGGTTCTGGAACCCACCTCTTCACTCACCTGATGAAGGAGCTGTGCTCTGAAAGTTAGTGATTCAAAACAAGCCTGTTGGACTTAAACCTGGTGTTTAAGACTTCTTACTGTGCTCACCCCAGTCCAACGCAGACATCTTCACATCAAAGGTATATGGTGCATTCCCTCTTGTTTGAGATGGTCATTCGCTTGCATTTGTGTGGCACCAATGTAACTTGCCACTTACCAGCCAAAGCCTGAATGTTGTCCAGGTCTTGCTGCATATGAGCAGCCAGGTTGGTGAGGATGAGGTGAAGTAGGTTTCTCCCTCTTGTTTGTTCAGTATTTGAGGAGTCACAAATGGTACTAAACATTGCACAATCATCAGTGAACATCCCTACTTCTGACCCTGTGATGGAGCAGCTGAAGATGGTTGGAACTAGGATATTGCCATGAGGAACTTCTGCAGTGATGTCCTGGAAGTGAAGCGATTGACTTCCAACAATCACAATTCACTTCCTTTGTGCCAGGTATGACTCCAACCAGTGAAGCATTTCGCCCTGATTTGCATTGACTCCAGTTTTGCTTGGTCTCCTTGATGTCACACTCGGTCAAATGCTGCCTTGATTTTTTTAAAATTCCAATTAAGGGGCAAGTCAGCGTGGCTGACCCACCTACTCTGCACATCTTTGGGTTGTGGGGGTGAGGCCTACGCAGACATGGGAAGAATGCACAAACTCCACGTCAACAGTGATCCAGGGCCAGGATTGAATCCAGATCCTTGGCACCATGAGGCAGCAGTGCTAGCTGCTTTGATGTCAAGGGCAATCATTCCCACCTCACCTCCCGAGTTCATCTCTTTTGTCCATGTTTGAACCAAGGCAGTAATGAGGTCAGGAGCTGAGTGGTTCTGGCAGAACCCAAACTGAGCATCAGTAGGTTATTGCTGACTATGTGCCATTTGATAACACTGTCGACGACACCTTCCATTGCTTTATGGCTTTTGCTGTCTGACATGCAGGTAATCATTTCCCGCTTGGGTCACTGCCTGTGTGGAGTCTACATGTTCTCCCCATGTCTGCGTGGGTTTCCACCGAGTGCTCCAGTTTTCTCCCACAAGTCCCGGAAGACACGCTTGTTAGGTGAATTGGACATTCTGAATTCTCCCTCTGTGTACCCAAACAGGTGACGGAATGTGGCAACTAAGGGCTTTTCACAGTAACTTCATTGCAGTGTTAACGTAAGCCTACTTGTGATAATAATAAAGATTATTATTAAAGTTTATGATTATTGTTATCCTGTATGTAGCTTCATCAAGTTGACAGCTTTTTTTTTTAGCTATGTCTGGTGCTGTTCTTATCATGCCCTCCTGCATTCTTCATTGGGTTGTCATGGTAATGGTAATGCTAGAGTGGGTGTTGTGACAGGTCAAGAGGTTATAAATTGTGGTTGAATCCAATTCTGTTGCTGGTGATGGCCCACAGCATCTCATGGATGTCTGGTTTTGAATTTCTAGATCTGCTCGAAATGTACCCCATTTAGCACATTGGTAATGCCACAAAACATGTTGGGGGATGCCCTCAATGTGAAGGCAGGATTTTTTCTCCACAATGAGGTGCATCCTACCAATACTGTCATGAGCAGATGCATCTGCAGCAGGCAGGTTGGTGAGGATGAGGTGAAGTAGGTTTCTCCCTCTTGTTTGTTCCCTCATCACTTGGCGAAGACCCAGTCCAGCAGTTATGCCTTTTTGGATTCAGTCAGCTTGGTCAGTAGTGGTGCTACCAAGCTGCTCTTGTTTTTTTTTTAATAAACAATTTTATTGAGGTAGTTTTTGGCTTTGTAAACAGTTACAGACATCAACAGAAAGAAAGCAAAAAAGGCAAAAATGTGCAAACACCCACGTACATTCAATACTTCAATCGTAACATACTGCGCAAGCCCGCTCCTCTCCTACCGGTACTACCCGCCATTTTATCCCTCCTACTCTACTCTACTCTAACCCCCCCCCCCCCCCACGCCCCTGCTGACGCTCACTCTCCTGCAAAGAAGTCAATAAATGGTTGCCACCTCCGGGCGAACCCCTGTACAGATCCCCTCAAGGCAAACTTAATTTTTTCCATACCCAGGAAACTCGACATGTCCGCAAGCCACAACTCAGTCTTCGAGGGCTTTGAGTCCCTCCACACCAATAGTATTCGTCGCCAGGCTATCAGGGAAGCAAAGGCCAAAACATCGGCCTCTTTCTCCCCCTGGACTCCCGGGTCTTCCGAAACCCCAAAAATTGCCACGCCTGGACTCATCACCACCCTTGTTTTTAGCACCCGGAACATGACGCCTGCAAATCCCTCCCAGTACCCCCTAAGCTTAGGGCATGCCCAAAACATGTGAATGTGGTTCGCTGGTCCTCCCGCGCACCTAGCACATTTGTCCTCTATCCCAAAGAATTTGCTCATCCGAGCCACCGTCATGTGGGCCCGGTGAACAACCTTAAATTGAATCAGCCCGAGCCTGGCACATGTCGCGGTCGAATTTACCCTACTCAGGGCCACAGCCCGTCCTCCATTTCCCCGCCTAGCTCCTCCTCCCATTTAAGTTTCAGTTCCTCCGTCTGGGACCCTTCCTCCCTCATGAGCACCATATAAATATCAGAGACTCTACCCTCCCCTTCTTCCCCCCTAGAGACTATTCTGTCTTGGATCCCCATTGGCGGGAGGCGTGGGAAAGATGGGCCCTGTCTACGAACAAAGTCCCGCAACTGTAGGTACCTAAAATAATTTCCCCTTACCAGCCCAAATTTCTCCTCCAAGCTCCTCAAACTCGCAAAGCTCCCTTCCAGGAACATATCGCTCACCCTTCCCACCCCCGGCCGCCGCCATACTCGGAACCCCCATCCATGCTCCCGGGGGCAAACCGATGGTTATCGCAGATTGGCGCCCAAACCGACACCCAGGTCTCCCCTACATGCCTCCTCCACTGGCCCCATATCCGCAGGGTCGCCACCACTACCGGGCTGGTGGAGTACCTGGCCGGCGGCAGCGGTAGAGGAGCCGTGACCAGGGCTGCCAAGCTGGAGCCCCTGCACGAAGCCGCCTCCACCCGCTCCCAGATAGACCCCATACCCACCATCCACTTCCTTATCATAGCGATGTTGGCCGCCAAGTAATAATTAATCAGACTCGGCAAAGCCAGCCCTCCCTCGCTGCGGTTCCTCTCCAGCATCGCCTTCTTCACCCGCGGGGATTTTCCCGCCCAGACAAAGCTCATGATCATCCTGTTAATTCTTTTGAAGAAGGACTGTGGAACAAAGATGGGGAGGCACTGAAAATCAAACAGAAATCTAGGGAGGATTGTCATCTTTACAGTCTGCACCCTCCCTGCCAGCGACAGCGGGAGTGCATCCCATCTCCGAAACTCTCCCTTCATTTGCTCCACCACCCTGGCCAAATTTAACTTGTGCAGCCTGCCCCAGTCTCGTGCCACCTGGATTCCCAAATACCGGAAATTTTCCTCAACCAGCCTAAACGGTAGCCCTCTCAATCTGTTCTCCTGGCCCCTTGCCTGTACCACAAACATTTCACTCTTGGCCGTATTTAATTTGTATCCTGATAACTGGCCGAACTTCCTCAACATTCCCAGTATACTTCCCATCCCGGCCACTGGGTCCGACACGTACAGGAGCAGGTCGTCTGCGTAAAGGGAGACCCTATGTTCTACCCTGTCCCTCACCATCCCCTTCCATCCCTCTGCGGCTCTCAGTGCAATCGCCAGCGGCTCTATGGCCAGCGCAAACAGCAGCGGGGAGAGCGGGCAGCCCCGTCTGGTCCCTCGGTACTGCCTAAAGTACTCCGACACTTCTCTGTTAGTCCTGACGCTGGCCCTCGGGGCCTGATATAATAATTTGATCCAATCCACCGATCTCTCCCCGAACCCAAACCGTCCGAGCACCTCCCATAGATTGGGGGCAGCAGGGTAGCATGGTGGTTAGCATAAATGCTTCACAGCTCCAGGGTCCCAGGTTCGATTCCCGGCTGGGTCACTGTCTGTGTGGAGTCTGCACGTCCTCCCCCTGTGTGCGTGGGTTTCCTCCGGGTGCTCCGGTTTCCTCCCACAGTCCAAAGATGTGCGGGTTAGGTGGATTGGCCATGCTAAATTGCCCGTAGTGTCCTAATAAAAAAAAGTAAGGTTAAGGGGGGGTGTTGTTGGGTTACGGGTATAGGGTGGATACGTGGGTTTGAGTAGGGTGATCATGGCTCGGCGCAACATTGAGGGCCGAAGGGCCTGTTCTGTGCTGTACTGTTCTATGTTCTATGTTCTATAGTCCCACTCCACCCGGTCAAAGGCCTTCTCGGTGTCCATCGCCACCACTACCTCCACCTCCCTGCCCGCCGGGGGCATCATTATGACATTAAGTAATCTTCTCAGGTTGGCCGCCAGCTGCCTACCTTTCACGAACCCAGTTTGGTCCTCCCCAATCACCTCCGGTACGCAATCCTCCATTCTAACCGCCAGTACCTTTGCCAGGAGCTTGGCGTCAACATTAATCAGGAAGATTGGCCTGTAGGACCCGCACGCCTCCGGGTCTTTACCCCGCTTCAATATCAGTGATATAGTGGCTTGCGACATTGTCGGCGGCAGGGTCCCTCTGTCCCTTGCCTCATTGAAAACCCTCACCAAGACCGGGCCCACCAGCTCAGAAAACTTCCTATAGAACTCTACTGGGTATCCATCCGGCCCCGGGGCTTTCCCCGACTGCATGGCCTTTAGGCCCCCCAATACCTCCTCCACTCTAATCGGGGCCCCCAGCTCATCCACTCGCCCCCCACCTACTGTTGGGAATGTTAACCCGTCCAGAAACCTTTTCATCTCCTCCGGTTCTTCCGGCGGCTCCGAAGTATACAGCTTGCAATAGAAGTCCCGGAATACCCTATTCAATCCTGCCGGGTCCTCCATTTTGCGCCCCTCCCCATCCATCACTCTACCTATTTCCCTGGCCGCCTCCCTCCTCCTGAGTTGCTGCGCTAATAGTCTGCTAGCCTTTTCCCCATGCTCGTACACCACACCCCTCGCCTTCCTAAGCTGTTCCACGGCCCTACTCATGGATAGTGCCCCCAGTTCCGTCTGTAGTCTCTGCCTCTCCCTGAGTAAAACCTCCCCCGGGGACTCCGCGTGCTCTTCATCTATCCAACCCATTTCCCTGACCAATCCATCCATCTCTGCCCTGTCTGCCTTGGCTCTGTGGGCCCCAATTGAAATCAGCTCCCCCTGCATTACTGCCTTTAGCGCCTCCCACAGGGTCGCCGCTGAAACCTCCCCTGTGTCATTCACCTGCAGGTAATTTTGCATACACCTCCGAAGCCTCTCACAGATCCCCTCCTCTGACAGCAGTCCCACGTCTAGCCTCCATTGCGGGCATTGGTAGCTCGGCCCCCCGATCTGCAGGTCTACCCAGTGCGGGGCATGGTCTGAGTTAGTAATTGCCGAATATTCCGTGTTCTTTACCTCCCCTATACAATCCCTGCTTAGTACGAAGAAATCTATCCTCGAATATACTTTATGGACGTGCGAGTAAAATGAGTAGCCCCTTCCTGTCGGCTGTCTATCTCTCCAGGGGTCCACTGCCCACATTTGCTACATAAACCTTTTCAGCTCCCTTGCCATTGCTGGGAGTCTACCCGTTCTGGGACACGACCGATCCAAAGCCGGGTCAAGGACCATGTTAAAGTCCCCCCTCCCCATTATTACCCTGCAAGAGTCCAGGTCCGGGATCTTCCCCAGCACTCTTTTAATGAAGTCCACGTCATCCCAGTTTGGGGCATATATATTCACCAGCATCACTCTTCTCCCCTCCAGTCTGCCCCGTACCATCAGGTATCTGCCCCTCCTGTCTGCGGCTATGCCCTCCGCCTCAAATTGCACCCGCTTGTTGATCATGATTGCCACCCCCCTGGACTTCGAGTCCAAGTCCGAGTGGAAGACCTGGCTGATCCAGCCCTTCCTTAGCCTGGTCTGGTCAGACACTTTCAGATGTGTCTCCTGCAACATAATTACGTCCGCCCTCAGAGCCCGCAAGTGCGCGAACACCGCGCCTTCTTAACCGGCCCATTCAGTCCCCTGACGTTCCAGGTGATCAGCCTGGTCGGGGGGCACAACCCCCCCCCCCCCCCCCCGCCCCCTCCTACGCTGGTCCAAGCTGCTCTTGTTAATGGATATTGAAGTCCCCCACCCAGAGTACATTTTATGCCCTCATCACTTTCAGTACTTCCTCCAAGTCATGTTAAACACAGAGGAGTACTGATTCAGTAGATAGGAGGTGTGGTAGTAGGTGACAATCAGTGGAGGTTTCCTTGCACATGAGTGACCTTTTGCCAAGAGACTTCAAGGGGTCCAGAGTCAATGCTGAGGACTCCCAGCGCAACTTTCTTCTGACTGTATATCACTGTGCAGCCACCTCTGCTGGGTCTGTCTTGCTGATGGGACAGGACATACCCAGGAATGGTGATGGTGCCTGTACCATGTTCTATGAGTATGACTATATCAGGTTGTTGCTTGACTAGTCTGTGGGCCAGCTCTCCCAATCTTGGCATAAGGACTCAGATGGTTGGTAAAAAGGACTTTGCAGGATCAAGGCTGGGTTTGCTGCTGTCATTTCCAGTGCTAGGCTTGGTGTGAAATAGGTAAAGAGGGCAAGTAGCAGAATAGAATAGAATAGAACAGTACAGCACAGAACAGGCCCTTCGGCCCTCGATGTTGTGCCGAGCAATGATCACCCTACTCAAACCCACGTATCCACCTTGTACCCGCAACCCAACAACTCCCCCCCCCCTTAACCTTACTATTAGGACACTACGGGCAATTTAGCATGGCCAATCCACCTAACCCGCACATCTTTGGACTGTGGGAGGAAACCGGAGCACCCGGAGGAAACCCACGCACACACGGGGAGGACGTGCAGACTCCGCACAGACAGTGACCCAGCCGGGAATCGAACCTGGGACCAGGTTAAGAGGATTCCCATGGGAGTTAATTAGTTTTCAGCTTGGTGAGGTGATGTCATTGCTGGGTGCAGCTAAGGTATCAGGCTTTTTGAGAAGCATTTTTCAGTTGAGTTCTGATCTGACGGAAGCTGAGACCAAGTAAGGCAGTTTGTTCTCACTGCAAGTTAGTTAAAAAGATGAACTATTTAAAGCAGTGCAGACTTGTCCGAGGACAAGGCGGAGCTGAAACAAGCCAGTTGAAAACAGCTTTTGAAGACATTCAGCCAGAGTTTCTGCAGGAGTTCAGACCGGTGTCACTTGTGTTGTGTGAAGCAGTATCAAGGGATCTCTTCCTCAAAGAATATCTCTGTAAAGCAAGTATTCTTCTGTGCTATCGGTATTTAAGGCGGATTGAGAGCTGAGATGGTATATTTTCCTGTTGTTTAAGTGGGAATAAAGATAGCAAGTAAGGGTACTGTATTCACTGCATTGAGTAGTATTGTGTAAGGAGTAATTATGGATTAAGGTACTTATTGCCCAGCTTCTGGTTCTCTGATAGGTAGAAGTATCACATCATGGAGAACATATGGAACAATGAGTGTATAATAAGACAAACAATTCCCATTGTGTAAGATTCCTAATAATAACGAATCAATTATTTATCAATATCTCTCGTCTCCTCATCCACTGTTACCAATAAAAAGAGATCCAATCTTCTGGCATGGATTATTCCCAGATTTTTAGAGGAACATTATGCATTGGATTTGTTGAGAACAGATTTACCATTCAGCACTGTTTCTTTTTTTTTCTTTGTAATGGAAATCTTCCTCCAAGGGCTTGCCAGGGCGGCTGTCGACCTGGATGATATGCTCATTACAGGAGCCACCAAAAAGGAACAACCTGGAAGGGGTCATCTGAAGTTTCTCTGACATGCGTGTACACCAGAAGAGGGGAAAGTGCACCTTCCAGGTGAAAGAGGTCACATCCCTTGGGTGCTGTGTCAATAGGAACGGGTTGCACCTGTGGAGGAAAAAGTCCAGGCTATCAAGGCGAGCTGAAAAGTGAGAATGGAACAAGCAGTGGTTATTTTTAGGGCTCATCAATTATTAGGGGACGTTCATCCCGAAACCTGGCTACCTTGTTGGTGCCCCTGCAAGGGGTATTAATAATAATAATTCATTGTCACAAGTATGAAGTTACTGTGAAAAGCCCCTAGTCGTCACATTCCGGCACCTGTTTGGGTAAGCTGGTACAGGACTTGAACCTGCACTGCTGGCCTTGTTCTGCATCACAAGTCAGCTGTCAAACTCACTGAGCTAAACCAGCACTTAGGAAGAACCAGAAGTGGGCATGATAATCTCCAGAGTGAAGTGGCAATTGTTGTCATCCAAACTGCAGATTGACTATGATCCATCAAAGCCACTCGTCATCACATGTGACGCCTCCCTGTATTGAGGCAGTATTATTCCACTGGTGGGACTCTTTCTAAAATCGGGCTTCGTTACTCTTGTTAATTACTGCCTTGAATATAGAAGCTGAAGAGGTGATATAATTAAAGTATTTAATATGATTGAACTTGATATGGATGATAGAGGGATGCCATTTCTTCTGGTGGAGGAATCCAAAACAAATGGACACTTTCAAAGGTAACTTTTGGAATTGAACATTTAGAAGTGAACATTTTAGAATTTGTAATGGAAATATAAATGCAAGGATAGAAGGTGTGACTTTAAATGGTGACCAAATTACATCTGTGCACACTGGTCTAATTATACCCCACTTGGCCCCTGTAATGAGTGAGAGGGGAAGCAGCGGGGAGAGAGGAGCAGCAGGGGGGAGAGAGGAGCAGCAGTGGAGAGAGAGGAGCAACAGCGGAGGGAGGAGAGCAGCAGCGGGGCGAGGGGAGCAGCAGGGGGGAGAGAGGAGCAGCAGTGGAGAGAGAGGAGCAACAGCGGAGGGAGGAGAGCAGCAGCGGGGCGAGGGGAGCAGCAGGGGGGAGAGAGGAGCAGCAGTGGAGAGAGAGGAGCAACAGCGGAGGGAGGAGAGCAGCAGCGGGGCGAGAGGAGCAACAGGGGAGAGAGAGGAGCAGCAGTGGGGCGAGAGGAGCAACAGGGGAGAGAGAGGAGCAGCAGCGGGGCGAGAGGAGCAGCAGGGGGGAGAGAGGAGCAGCAGAGGGGAGAGAGGAGCAGCAGAGGGGGCGAGAGGAGCAGCAGGGGGGAGAGAGGAGCAGCAGCGGAGAGAGAGAAGCAGCAGCGGAGGGAGAGGAGCAGCAGCGGAGAGAGAGGAGCAGCAGCGGAGGGAGGAGAGCAGCAGCGGGGAGAGAGGAGCAGCGGCGGGAAGAGAGGAGCAGAACAGGGCGAGAGGAGCAGCAGCGGGGGAGAGGAGCAACAGCGGGGAGAGAGGAGCAGCAACGGGGGGAGAGGAGCAGCAACGGAGAGAGAGGAGCAGCAGCGGAGAGAGAGGAGCAGCAGCGGAGGGAGAGGAGCAGCAGTGGGGAGAGAGGAGCAGCAGCGGGGGGAGAGGAGCAGCAACGGAGAGAGAGGAGCAGCAGCGGAGGGAGAGGAGCAGCAGTGGGGGGCGAGGAGCAGCAGCGGAGGGAGAGGAGCAGCAGCAGGGGGGAGAGGAGCAGCAGCGGGGGGAGAGGAGCAGCAACGGAGAGAGAGGAGCAGCAGCCGAGGGAGAGGAGCAGCAGCGGGGAGAGAGGAGCAGCAGCGGAGGGAGAGGAGCAGCAGCGGGCTGAGAGGAGCAGCAGCGGGGAGAGAAGGGCAGCAATGGAGAGAGAGGAGCAGCAGCGGGGAGAGAAGGGCAGCAATGGAGAGAGAGGAGCAGCAGCGGGGAGAGAAGGGCAGCAATGGAGAGAGAGGAGCAGCAGTGGGGGGAGAGGAGCAGCAGCGGAGGGAGGAGAGCAGCAGCGGAAAGAGAGGAGCAGCAGCGGAGGGAGGAGAGCAGCAGCGGGGAGAGAGGAGCAGCAGCGGGGGAGAGGAGCAGCAGCGGGGAGAGAGGAGCAGAAGCAGGGCGTTTGCACTGGAGTGCTGAGCTTGTGGCATTTGAGTGCTACAGTGAGAGTTTGGTGACTGAGGGAGTTAGGTGAGGAGGGAGTAAGGTGCTCCTTACATTTCATTTCCTATATTTATCAAAGAGCGTGAAGGGAGCCAGGAGTTTAGAGTACAGCTGACTGGAAGTAGAGTCGGAGGGCGGAGGTCCAGTTGGTCCAATGGGCAGCTAATTCTGTAAAGTAATAGGGGATGGAGGCTAGGGCAGTTGCATGCTCCTCCTGTAGGATGTGGGTGGTGAGGCATACCACTGGTGTCCCCGCTGACTATACCTGCGGGAAGTGCACCCAACTCCAGCTCCTCAGAGACCGTGTTAAGGTACTGGAGCTGGAGCTGGATGAACTTCGGATCATCCGGGAGGCAGAGGGGGTTATCGAGAAGAGTTACAGGGAGGTAGCCACACCAAAGGTACTGGACAAGAGTAGCTGGGTTACAGTCAGGGGAAAGAAAACTAACAGGCAGACAGTGCAGGGATCCCTCGTGGCCGTTCCCCTTCAAAACAAGTATACCGTTTTGGATGCTGTTGGGGGGGATGACCTACCGGGGGAAGGCCCCAGCGGCCAGGTCTCTGGCACTGAGTCTGGCTCTGGGGATCAGAAGGGAAGGGGGGAGCATAGAAAAGCAATAGTAATAGGAGATTCAATGGTTAGGGGAATAGATAGGAGATTCTGTGGTCGCGAGCGAGACTCCCGAAAGGTATGTTGCCTCCCGGGTGCCAGGGCCAGGGATGTCTCTGATCGTGTCTTCAGGATCCTGAAGGGGGAGGGTGAGCAGCCAGAAGTCGTGGTGCACATTGGTACCAACGATGTAGGTAGGAAAAAGGGTGTGGAGGTAATAAACAAGTTTAGGGAGTTAGGCTGGAAGTTAAAGGCCAGGACAGACAGAGTTGTCATCTCTGGTTTGTTGCCGGTGCCACGTGATAGCGAGGCTAGGAATAGGGAGAGAGTGCAGTTGAACCGTGGCTGCAGGAATGGTGTAGGAGGGAGGGCTTCAGGTATTTGGATAATTGGAGCGCATTCTGGGGAAGGTGGGACCTGTACAAGCAGGACGGGTTGCATCTGAACCAGAGGGGCACCAATATCCTGGGGGGGGAGGTTTTCTAGTACTCTTCGGGAGGGTTTAAACTAATTTGGCAGGGGAATGGATCTGTAGTCCAGCAACTAAGGTAGACGATAGTCAGGACGCCAAAGCACGTAGTGATGAAGTGGGGAAGGTAACAATGACAAAGGAGAGTACTTGCAGGCAAGGAGATGGGTTGAAGTGTGTATACTTTAATGCAAGAAGCATCAGGAATAAGGTGGGTGAACTTAAAGCATGGATCTGTACTTGGGACTACGATGTGGTGGCCATCACGGAAACTTGGATAGAAGAGGGGCAGAAATGGTTGTTGGAGGTCCCTGGTTCTAGATGTTTCAACAAGATTAGGGAGAATGGTAAAAGAGGTGGGGGGGTGGCATTGTTAATTAGAGATAGTATAACAGCTGCAGAAAGGCAGTTCGAGGGGGATCTGCCTACTGAGGTAATATGGGTTGAAGTTAGAAATAGGAAAGGAGCAGTCACCTTGTTGGGAGTTTTCTATAGGCCTCCCAATAGCAGCAGAGATGTGGAGGAACAGATTGGGAAACAGATTTTGGAAAGGTGCAGAAGTCACAGGGTAGTAGTCATGGGCGACTTCAACTTCCCAAACATTGGGCGCGATTCTCCGCCCCCCACGACGGGTCGGAGAATAGCGGGAGGGCCTTCCCGACATTTTTCCCTCCCTCCCGCTATTCTCCGCCCCCCCCCGCCCAACTCCCGACACGAATCGCTGCCGCCGTTTTTTTACGGCCGGCAGCGATTCACAGCTGATAGATGGGCCGAAGTCCCAGCCCTTTACGCTGTTTTTACGAACGGCAAACACACCTGGTCTGGCTGTTCGTAAAAACGGCGGGAACAACTCGCTTTTTATAACCATGGCACCGATTGGCACGGCAGTACCACGGCCGTGCCAAGGGTGCCATGGGCCCGCGATCGGTGCGCACCGATCACGGGCAGCGGGCCCAATGCCCGCGCACTATTTCTCCTTCCGCCGCCCCGCAGTATCCATTCGCGGGGCGGCTGAGGGACATCCCGGCCCGCGCATGCGCGGGTTTCGCGCAAATACGCGATGACGTCATCCGCGCATGCGCGGGTTGGAGTCTTCCAATCCGCACATGCGCGGCTGACGTCATATGACGCGTCAGCCGGCGCTAACTCGGGCAAGCGGGCTTAACGAAATTCGTTAAGCCCGTGATGCCGGAGCTTACGACGTCGGGCTGCTAGCCCCGACCGGGGACCAGAATCGGTTCCCGGTCGGGAAGGGGCGCGCTGGCGTCAAACCCGCCCGGGTTTGACGCCAGCCTTACGATTTCTTCCGTTTTGGGAGAATCGCGCCCATTGAGTGGAAACTCTTTAGATCAAATAGTTTGGATGGGGTAGTGTTTGTGCAGTGTGTCCAGGAAGCTTTTCTAACACAGTATGTAGATTGTCCGACCAGAGGGGAGGCCATATTGGATTTAGTACTTGGTAATGAACCAGGGCAGGTGATAGATTTGTTAGTGGGGGAGCATTTTAGAGGTAGTGACCACAATTCTGTGACTTTCACTTTAGTAATGGAGAGGGATAGGTGCGAGCAACAGGGCAAGGTTTATAATTGGGGGAAAGGTAAATACAATGCTGTCAGACAAGAATTGAAGTGCAGAAGTTGGGAACATAGGCTGTCAGGGAAGGACACAAGTGAAATGTGGAACTTGTTCAAGGAACAGGTACTGCGTGTCTTTGATATGTACGTCCCTGTCAGGCAGGGAAGAGATGGTCGAGTGAGGGAACCATGGTTGACAAGAGAGGTTGAATGTCTTGTTAAGAGGAAGAAGGAGACTTATGTAAGGCTGAAGAAACAAGGTTCAGACAGGGCGCTGGAGGGATACAAGATAGCCAGGAGGGAACTGAAGAAAGGGATTAGGAGAGCTAAGAGAGGGCATGAAAAATCTTTGGCGGGTAGGATCAAGGAAAACCCCAAGGCCTTTTACACATATGTGAGAAATATGAGAATGACTAGAGCGAGTGTAGGTCCGATTAAGGACAGTAGCGGGAGATTGTGCATTGAGTCTGAAGAGATAGGAGAGGTCTTGAACAAGTATTTTTCTTCAGTATTTACAAACGAGAGGGGCCATATTGTTGGAGAGGACAGCGTGAAGCAGACTGATAAGCTTGAGGAGATACTTGTCAGGAAGGAAGATGTGTTGCGCGTTTTGAAAAACTTGAGGATAGACAAGTCCCCCGGGCCTGACGGGATATATCCAAGGATTCTATGGGAAGCAAGAAATGAAATTGCAGAGCCGTTGGCAATGATCTTTTCGTCCTCGCTGTCAACAGGGGTGGTACCAGAGGATTGGAGAGTGGCGAATGTCATGCCCCTGTTCAAAAAAGGGAATAGGGATAACCCTGGGAATTACAGGCCAGTTAGTCTTACTTCGGTGGTAGGCAAAGTAATGGAAAGGGTACTGAGGGATAGGATTTCTGAGCATCTGGAAAGGCATTGCTTGATTAGGGATAGTCAGCACGGATTTGTGAGGGGTAGGTCTTGCCTTACAAGTCTTATTGAATTCTTTGAGGAGGTGACCAAGCATGTGGATGAAGGTAAAGCAGTGGATGTAGTGTACATGGATTTTAGTAAGGCATTTGATAAGGTTCCCCATGGTAGGCTTATGCAGAAAGTAAGGAGGCATGGGATAGTGGGAAATTTGGCCAGTTGGATAACAAACTGGCTAACCGATAGAAGACAGAGAGTGGTGGTGGATGGTAAATATTCAGCCTGGAGCCCAGTTATCAGTGGCGTACCGCAGGGATCAGTTCTGGGTCCTCTGCTGTTTGTGATTTTCATTAACGACTTGGATGAGGGAGTTGAAGGGTGGGTCAGTAAATTTGCAGATGATACGAAGATTGGTGGAGTTGTGGATAGTGAGGAGGGCTGTTGTCGGCTTCAAAGAGACATAGATAGAATGTAGAGCTGGGCTGAGAAGTGGCAGATGGAGTTTAACCCTGACAAGTGTGAGGTTGTCTATTTTGGAAGGACAAATATGAATGCGGAATACAGGGTAAATGGTAGGGTTCTTGGCAATGTGGAGGAGCAGAGAGATCTTGGGGTCTATGTTCATAGTTCTTTGAAAGTTGCCACTCAAGTGGATAGAGCTGTGAAGAAGGCCTATGGTGTGCTAGCGTTCATTAGCAGAGGGATTGAATTTAAGAGCCATGAGGTGATGATGCAGCTGTACAAAACCTTGGTCAGGCCACATTTGGAGTACTGTGTGCAGTTCTGGTCACCTCATTTTAGGAAGGATGTGGAAGCTTTGGAAAAAGTGCAAAGGAGATTTACCAGGATGTTGCCTGGAATGGAGAGTAGGTCATACGAGGAAAGGTTGAGGGTGCTAGGCCTTTTCTCATTAGAACGGAGAAGGATGAGGGGCGACTTGATAGAGGTTTATAAGATGATCAGGGGAATAGATAGAGTAGACAGTCAGAGACTTTTTCCCAGGGTGGAACACACCATTACAAGGGGACATAAATTTAAGATAAATGGTGGAAGATATAGAGGGGATGTCAGAGGTAGGTTCTTTACCCAGAGAGTAGTGGGGGCATGGAATGGACTGCCTGTGGTAGTAGTTGAGTCGGAAAAGTTAGGGACCTTCAAGCGGCTATTGGATAGGTACTTGGATTAGGGTAGAATAATGGAGTGTAGGTTAACTTCTTAAGGGCAGCACGGTAGCATTGTGGATAGCACAATTGCTTCACAGCTCCAGGGTCCCAAGTTCGATTTCGACTTGGGTCACTGTCTGTGTGGAGTCTGCACATCCTCCCCGTGACTGCGTGGGTTTCCTCCGGGCGCTCCGGTTTCCTCCCACAGTCCAAAGATGTGCAGGTTGGGTGGATTGGCCATGAAAAATTGTCCAAAATTCTATGATTAACCTAGGACAAACGTTCGGCGCAACATCGTGGGCCGAAGGGCCTGTTCTGTGCTGTATTTCTCTATAATCTAAAGGGCGAGAGGAGCAGCAGCGGGGGGGGGAGAGGAGCAGCAGTGGGCAGAGAGGATGTGGTGAACGTATTATGGTAACCATTTACCACTGTACTACACTGTACTTTGCTGTTGCCCATGTGGGCTCCACCCATGGACGATCGTACTGTACTACACTGATTGTATCATGTTGGTGCCCTTGTGGGCTCCGCCCCTGGCTCCGCCCCCTTGAGGGGAGGTATAAAGAGCAACTGCCCTGTCGGCGGCTCTCAGTGCAGCGCAGTCGCAGGCAGGCATTGTTCTAGTTGAATTATCATAGAACAGTACAGCACAGAACAGGCCCTTCGGCCCTCAATGTTGTGCTGAGCATTGTCCAAAACCAAGATCAAGCTATCTTGTTCCTCTTGACAAGACATTCAACCTCTTTTGTGAACCATGGTTCCCTCACACGACCATTTCCTCCCTGCCTGACAGGGACATACCTATCAAGGACATGCAGTATTTGTTCCTTGAACAAGCTCCACTTTTCATTTGTGCCTTTCTCTGACAGTTTCGATACTGACACTGGCTCCGATATTTCGAAGCCTACCTCGCCGCCTCCTCCTCGTCCTCTGTCACCGACGAACAGAACTAATCCTCCTCCATGCCCAGGTGAGCCATCGAATCTCCGTGCAACTCGAGGAAGCGACCACATACGCCTACACGCTCGAGATGCTGAAGCGCCAAAATGTGAGGCCGCTGAATGAATTTTTTGCGCAGCATCTCCTCACCACTCGCCGCCAATGCCCTGGGGAATCGTTAGAGGAGTACCTACGCGACATCAAAGTCCTCGCGCAAAGCTGCAACTACAAGGCTGTCACTGCTTCCCAACACGTGGAACTCGCCGTCTGGGGCACCTACGTGGCTGGAGTCCGGTCCAACTACGTCAGACAGCGCGTGCTCGAGAAGGGCGCCCTCGACCTAGAAGAGACGGTAAAACTAGCCACCTCCCTAGAGGTAGCATTCCAGAGCCTCAACGCTTTCCCCTCCGATCACGTGACCCCCTCATGGATTCCCGACCAGAGGATGCACCAGGCCTGTGCTGTGCGGCTGCCCGCCCATCCCACGGGGCTGCCCTGCTACTTTTGTGGCCAGAACCGGCACCCCAGGCAGCGTTGCCTGGCTCGGATTGTAGCGCCTACGGCAGGAATGGACACTTTGCCAAAGTTTGCCTGGCCAGGTCCAAGTCCTCCAAACCACAGGCCCAACTCTCAGATTCACAGGCCCGCAGACCCCGCAGCGTGGCTGCGTGCCTGCCGGCTCCGCCCCCTTTGGAGGCGTCACCTGCTACCATCCTGGCTGAAGACACGGGGCCCATACTACTCCGGAAACATATAAGGAGCCATAAGTCGTCCCACCCGCCGCTCGAGAGTGTGCAGCTCCTTAACACCAGCCCTCGGTATGCATACATAGCGCACACCGACGGCCGACAGGATACGGTCTCCCTCTGGTACCTGGCACCCGCAGGATCCCCTACCATCACCTACCCGCCAACCTACACAGAACAGCACCCCTGCCCCTACATGGCCTCCACAGCACCTCCTATACCCCCTCCTCCCATTGCCAACCTACAGGGATGAAGCTCCAGAAGACAAACTCGAGTCCACACCTGTGCCCGCACCGGCGAGTTCAACACCCGTGCACGCTGCAAAACCAGAGCTCAGGCAATTGCAGCACATGATCAGCGCGCCGGACAGACTCAACCTGTGAGCCAGTCACCACTGCCGGACATCAATTTTTTAATAGGGGGCGAATGTGCTGAACATATTATGGTAACCATTCACCACTGTACTACACTGTACCATGCTGTTGGCCATGTACGGTCCACCTATGGACCATTGTATCATGTTGGTGCCCTTATGGGCTCCGCCCCCTTGAGGGGAGGTATGAAGAGCATCTGCCCTGTCGGCGGCACTCAGTACAGTAGCAGTCGCAGGCAGGCACAGTTCTAGCCACTGTTAAAACCACTGTTCACTTCAACTCTCCGTATCGTATGAATTGATGGTCGCAGCAGAAGAGGAGTAGCAGGGAGAGAGGAGCAGCAGTGGAGAGAGAGGACCAGCAGCGGGGAGAGAGGAGCAGCAGCGGAGAGAGGATCAGCAGAGAGGCGAGTGGAACAGCAGAGGGGCGAGTGGAACAGCAGAGGGGTGAGTGGAACAGCAGAGGGGCAAGTGGAACAGCAGCGGGGAGAGAGGAGCAACAGCGTAGAGAGGAGCAGCAGCAGGGGGGAGATCAACTGCAGTGGGGAGAGAGGAGCAGCAGCGGGGAGAGAGGAGCAGCAGTGGGGAGAGAGGAGCGGCAGCGGGAGGTGAGGAGCAGCAGCGGGGGGAGAGGAGCAGCAGCGGGGACAGAGGAGCAGCAGCGGGGAGAGAGGAGCAGCAGCGGGGAGAGAGGAGCAACAGCGTAGAGAGGAGCAGCAGCAGGGAGGAGATGAACTGCAGTGGGGAGAGAGGAGCAGCAGCGGGGGGAGAGGAGCAGCAGCGGGGGAGAGGAGCAGCAGCGGGGAGAGCGGAGCAGCAGCGGAGGAGAGAGGAGCAGCAGCGGGGAGAGCGGAGCAGCAGCGGAGGAGAGAGGAGCAGCAGCTGGGAGAGAGGAGCAGCAGCAGGGGAGAGAGGAGCAGCAACGGAGAGAGAGGAGCAGCAGCTGGGAGAGAGGAGCAGCAGCGGGGGGGGGCGAGGAGCAGCAGCGGGAGAGAGGAGCAGCAGTGGGGAGAGAAGCTGCAGCGAGGGGAGAGAGAAGCTGCAGCGAGGGGAGAGGAGCAGCAGCAGGGAGAGAAGAGCAGCAGCGGGGGGAGGATCAGCAGAGAGGCGAGTGGAACAGCAGAGGGGCGAGTGGAACAGCAGCGGGGAGAGAGGAGCAACAGCGTAGAGAGGAGCAGCAGCAGTGGGGAGATGAACTGCAGTGGGGAGAGAGGAGCAGCAGCTGGGAGAGAGGAGCAGCAGCGGGGAGAGAGGAGCAGCAGCGGGGAGAGAGGAGCAGCAGCGTGGGGAGAGGAGCAGCAGCGGGGAGAGAGGAGCAGCAGCGGGGAGAGAGGAGCAGCAGCGTGGGGAGAGGAGCAGCAGCGGGGAGAGAGGAGCAGCAGCGGGGAGAGAGGAGCAGCAGTGGGGAGAGAGGAGCAGCAGCGGGGGGGGGCGAGGAGCAGCAGCGAGGAGAGAAGAGCAGCAGTGGGGAGAGAGGAGCAGCAGCGGGGGGGGGCGAGGAGCAGCAGCGGGGAGAGCGGAGCAGCAGCGGAGGAGAGAGGAGCAGCAGCTGGGAGAGAGGAGCAGCAGCAGGGAGAGAGGAGCAGCAACGGAGAGAGAGGAGCAGCAGCTGGGAGAGAGGAGCAGCAGCGGGGGGGGGGCGAGGAGCAGCAGCGGGGAGAGAGGAGCAGCAGTGGGGAGAGAAGCTGCAGCGAGGGGAGAGAGAAGCAGCAGCGGGGAGAGGAGCAGCAGCAGGGAGAGAAGAGCAGCAGCGGGGGGAGGATCAGCAGAGAGGCGAGTGGAACAGCAGAGAGGCGAGTGGAACAGCAGCGGGGAGAGAGGAGCAACAGCGTAGAGAGGAGCAGCAGCAGTGGGGAGATGAACTGCAGTGGGGAGAGAGGAGCAGCAGCTGGGAGAGAGGAGCAGCAGCGGGGAGAGAGGAGCAGCAGCGGGGAGAGAGGAGCAGCAGCGTGGGGAGAGGAGCAGCAGCGGGGAGAGAGGAGCAGCAGCGGGGAGAGAGGAGCAGCAGCGTGGGGAGAGGAGCAGCAGCGGGGAGAGAGGAGCAGCAGCGGGGAGAGAGGAGCAGCAGTGGGGAGAGAGGAGCAGCAGCGGGGGGGGGCGAGGAGCAGCAGCGAGGAGAGAAGAGCAGCAGCGGGGAGAGAGGAGCAGCAGCGGGGAGAGAAGCTGCAGCGAGGGGAGAGAGAAGCAACAGCGTAGAGAGGAGCAGCAGCAGTGGGGAGATGAACTGCAGTGGGGAGAGAGGAGCAGCAGCGGGGAGAGAGGAGCAGCAGCGGGGAGAGAGGAGCAGCAGCGGGGGGAGAGGAGCAGCAGTGGGGAGAGAGGAGCAGCAGCGGGGGGAGAGGAGCAGCAGCGCGGGGAGAGGAGCAGCAGCGGGGAGAGAGGAGCAGCAGCGGGGGGAGAGGAGCAGCAGCGGGGGAGAGGAGCAGCAGCGGGGAGAGAGGAGCAGTAGCGGGAAGAGAGGAGCAGCAGCGGAGGAGAGAGGAGCAGCAGCGGGGGGAGAGGAGCAGCAGCGGGGAGAGTGGAGCAGCAGCGGAGGAGAGAGGAGCAGCAACGGAGGGAGAGGAGCAGCAGTGGGGAGAGAGGAGCGGCAGCGGGAGGTGAGGAGCAGCAGCGGGGGGAGAGGAGCAGCAGCGGGGGGAGAGGAGCAGCAGCGGGGACAGAGGAGCAGCAGCGGGGAGAGAGGAGCAACAGCGTAGAGAGGAGCAGCAGCAGGGGGGAGATGAACTGCAGTGGGGAGAGAGGAGCAGCAGCGGGGGAGAGGAGCAGCAGCGGGGGGAGAGGAGCAGCAGCGGGGGGAGAGGAGCAGCAGCGGGGAGAGCGGAGCAGCAGCGGAGGAGAGAGGAGCAGTAGCTGGGAGAGAGGAGCAGCAGCTGGGAGAGAGGAGCAGCAGCGGGGAGAGAGGAGCAGCAACGGAGAGAGAGGAGCAGCAGCTGGGAGAGAGGAGCAGCAGCGGGGGGGGCGAGGAGCAGCAGCGGGGAGAGAGGAGCAGCAGTGGGGAGAGAAGCTGCAGCGAGGGGAGAGAGAAGCAGCAGCGGGGAGAGGAGCAGCAGCGGGGAGAGAGGAGCAGCAGCGGGGAGAGAAGAGCAGCAGCGGGGAGAGAGGAGCAGCAGCGGGGAGAGAAGCTGCAGCGAGGGGAGAGAGAAGCAGCAGCGGGGAGAGGAGCAGCAGCGGGGAGAGAGGAGCAGCAGCGGGGGGAGGATCAGCAGAGAGGCGAGTGGAACAGCAGAGGGGCAAGTGGAACAGCAGCGGGGAGAGAGGAGCAACAGCGTAGAGAGGAGCAGCAGCAGTGGGTGATGCACCATCGATTGCACGCGAGGCGAGTGATTTACCAATGTCAGGCTTTAATTAACTAGAACACAGCCTGGCGATCGTCTACAGTGGAAAGGAACGATCGTCAGGCTTCTGAGCATTTATACCTCGTTGACAGAGACGTGGTTAACTCAGCCTCTCGGCCAATCGGTCGAGAGGCACATGACCGACCAGGGCCAATGGTAAGCCGACGTTCTGGCCCAATGGCAGACGAGTATGCAGATCATATCATCACATTCACCCCTTACGGAGAAGGAAGGCGGGGGGGGGGGGGGTGGGTGGGGGGGGGGGGGTGTGAACGAGACCCGGGGGGGGGGGGAAGAACTGATGATATGAGTAGCCGTCGGGAGAATAATTTTCTCTCCGTACCCTTGTCGAATTTGGGGGCTTGCCACTGGCCCAGACATAACAATATTTACAAAGGGAGTCCATGGGACCGTAGAACTCTAGATGGATTCGATCAGTCGTTTGGTGGTCCTTGACGTCCTGGCCGAGCGCCGTAGTGGAGGAGGTGTCGTCGGATCGGCTGATGGTCCTGCTGATGTCCTGGAGTCCGGGAGCGATAGACCTTGAGTAGTCTCCGTCACCTGAGCTGGCCGCGGAGACGCCATGGATGAGGGATGGGGAAGCTGAGTGGGGTGCTGGGGTGAAAAAGGGGAGGGGGG